>NW_026623117.1:0-116092 GCF_023065955.2 Ursus arctos
GTTCGGGGGCCCCTGCGGCGCCCCCGCCGGTCCCCAGGGCGGCGGGGGGGGGTCACGTGACCCCCCCCGAACCGGAAGTGGCCCCTGGGGGGGTCACGTGACCCCCGCCGGACCGGAAGTGCCCCGCCGGCCGCCATCTTGGATCCCGGGGGCGGCCATCTTGGCGCGGGGGCGGTTCCCGAGCCGATTCGGGGCCTAACGAGCCCGTTCGGGAGGCCCTGGGGCACCCCCGCCGGTCCCCAGGGCGGCGGGGGGGTCACGTAACCTCCCCCCGAACCGGAAGTGGCTCCTGGGGGGGTCACGTGACCCCCGCCGGACCGGAAGTGCCCCGCCGGCCGCCATCTTGGATCCCGGGGGCGGCCATCTTGGCGCGGGGGCGGTTCCCGAGCCGATTCGGGGCATAACGAGCCCGTTCCGGAGGCCCTGGGGCGCCCCCGCCGGTCCCCAGGGCGGCGGGGGGGTCACGTGACCTCCCCGAACCGGAAGTGGCCCCTGAGGGGGTCACGTGACCCCCGCCGGACCGGAAGTGCCCCGCCGGCCGCCATCTTGGATCCCGGGGGCGGCCATCTTGGCGCGGGGGCGGTTCCCGAGCCGATTCGGGGCCTAACGAGCCCGTTCGGGGGCCCCTGGGGCGCCCCCGCCGGTCCCCAGGGCGGCGGGGGGGTCACGTGACCTCCCCCGAACCGGAAGTGGCCCCTGGGGGGGTCACGTGACCCCCGCCGGACCGGAAGTGCCCCGCCGGCCGCCATCTTGGATCCCGGGGGTGGCCATCTTGGCGCGGGGGCGGTTCCCGAGCCGATTCGGGGCCTAACGAGCCCGTTCGGGGGCCCCTGCGGCGCCCCCGCCGGTCCCCAGGGCGGCGGGGGGGGTCACGTGACCCCCCCGAACCGGAAGTGGCCCCTGGGGGGGTCACGTGACCCCCGCCGGACCGGAAGTGCCCCGCCGGCCGCCATCTTGGATCCCGGGGGCGGCCATCTTGGCGCGGGGGCGGTTCCCGAGCCGATTCGGGGCCTACCGAGCCCGTTCGGGGGCCCCTGCGGCGCCCCCGCCGGTCCCCAGGGCGGCGGGGGGGGGTCACGTGACCCCCCCCGAACCGGAAGTGGCCCCTGGGGGGGTCACGTGACCCCCGCCGGACCGGAACTGCCCCGCCGGCCGCCATCTTGGATCCCGGGGGCGGCCATCTTGGCGCGGGGGCGGTTCCCGAGCCGATTCGGGGCCTAACGAGCCCGTTCGGGAGGCCCTGGGGCGCCCCCGCCGGTCCCCAGGGCGGCGGGGGGGTCACGTGACCTCCCCCCGAACCGGAAGTGGCTCCTGGGGGGGTCACGTGACCCCCGCCGGACCGGAAGTGCCCCGCCGGCCGCCATCTTGGATCCCGGGGGCGGCCATCTTGGCGCGGGGGCGGTTCCCGAGCCGATTCGGGGCATAACGAGCCCGTTCCGGAGGCCCGGGGCGCCCCCGCCGGTCCCCAGGGCGGCGGGGGGGTCACGTGACCTCCCCCCGAACCGGAAGTGGCCCCTGAGGGGGTCACGTGACCCCCGCCGGACCGGAAGTGCCCCGCCGGCCGCCATCTTGGATCCCGGGGGCGGCCATCTTGGCACGGGGGCGGTTCCCGAGCCGATTCGGGGCCTAACGAGCCCGTTCGGGGGCCCCTGGGGCGCCCCCGCCGGTCCCCAGGGCGGCGGGGGGGTCACGTGACCTCCCCCGAACCGGAAGTGGCTCCTGGGGGGGTCACGTGACCCCCGCCGGACCGGAAGTGCCCCGCCGGCCGCCATCTTGGATCCCGGGGGCGGCCATCTTGGCGCGGGGGCGGTTCCCGAGCCGATTCGGGGCCTAACGAGCCCGTTCGCGGGCCCCTGCGGCGCCCCCGCCGGTCCCCAGGGCGGCGGGGGGGGTCACGTGACCCCCCCGAACCGGAAGTGGCCCCTGGGGGGGTCACGTGACCCCCGCCGGACCGGAAGTGCCCCGCCGGCCGCCATCTTGGATCCCGGGGGCGGCCATCTTGGCGCGGGGGGCGGTTCCCGAGCCGATTCGGGGCCTAACGAGCCCGTTCGGGGGCCCCTGCGGCGCCCCCGACGGTCCCCAGGGCGGCGGGGGGGGTCACGTGACCCCCCCGAACCGGAAGTGGCCCCTGGGGGGGTCAGGTGACCCCCGCCGGACCGGAAGTGCCCCGCCGGCCGCCATCTTGGATCCTGGTGCGGCCATCTTGGCGCGGGGGGCGGTTCCCGAGCCGATTCGGGGCCTAACGAGCCCGTTCGGGGGCCCCTGCGGCGCCCCCGCCGGTCCCCAGGGCGGCGGGGGGGGTCACGTGACCCCCCCGAACCGGAAGTGGCCCCTGGGGGGGTCACGTGACCCCCGCCGGACCGGAAGTGCCCCGCCGGCCGCCATCTTGGATCCCGGGGGCGGCCATCTTGGCGCGGGGGCGGTTCCCGAGCCGATTCGGGGCCTAACGAGCCCGTTCGGGGGCCCCTGCGGCGCCCCCGCCGGTCCCCAGGGCGGCGGGGGGGGGTCACGTGACCCCCCCCGAACCGGAAGTGGCCCCTGGGGGGGTCACGTGACCCCCGCCGGACCGGAACTGCCCCGCCGGCCGCCATCTTGGATCCCGGGGGCGGCCATCTTGGCGCGGGGGCGGTTCCCGAGCCGATTCGGGGCCTAACGAGCCCGTTCGGGAGGCCCTGGGGCGCCCCCGCCGGTCCCCAGGGCGGCGGGGGGGTCACGTGACCTCCCCCCGAACCGGAAGTGGCTCCTGGGGGGGTCACGTGACCCCCGCCGGACCGGAAGTGCCCCGCCGGCCGCCATCTTGGATCCCGGGGGCGGCCATCTTGGCGCGGGGGCGGTTCCCGAGCCGATTCGGGGCATAACGAGCCCGTTCCGGAGGCCCGGGGCGCCCCCGCCGGTCCCCAGGGCGGCGGGGGGGTCACGTGACCTCCCCCCGAACCGGAAGTGGCCCCTGAGGGGGTCACGTGACCCCCGCCGGACCGGAAGTGCCCCGCCGGCCGCCATCTTGGATCCCGGGGGCGGCCATCTTGGCGCGGGGGCGGTTCCCGAGCCGATTCGGGGCCTAACGAGCCCGTTCGGGGGCCCCTGCCGCGCCCCCGCCGGTCCCCAGGGCGGCGGGGGGGGTCACGTGACCCCCCCGAACCGGAAGTGGCCCCTGGGGGGGTCACGTGACCCCCGCCGAACCGGAAGTGCCCCGCCGGCCGCCATCTTGGATCCCGGGGGCGGCCATCTTGGCGCGGGGGCGGTTCCCGAGCCGATTCGGGGCCTAACGAGCCCGTTCGGGGGCCCCTGCGGCGCCCCCGCCGGTCCCCAGGGCGGCGGGGGGGGTCACGTGACCCCCCCGAACCGGAAGTGGCCCCTGGGGGGGTCACGTGACCCCCGCCGGACCGGAAGTGCCCCGCCGGCCGCCATCTTGGATCCCGGGGGTGGCCATCTTGGCGCGGGGGCGGTTCCCGAGCCGATTCGGGGCCTAACGAGCCCGTTCGGGGGCCCCTGCGGCGCCCCCGCCGGTCCCCAGGGCGGCGGGGGGGGTCACGTGACCCCCCCGAACCGGAAGTGGCCCCTGGGGGGGTCACGTGACCCCCGCCGGACCGGAAGTGCCCCGCCGGCCGCCATCTTGGATCCCGGGGGCGGCCATCTTGGCGCGGGGGCGGTTCCCGAGCCGATTCGGGGCCTAACGAGCCCGTTCGGGGGCCCCTGCGGCGCCCCCGCCGGTCCCCAGGGCGGCGGGGGGGGGTCACGTGACCCCCCCCGAACCGGAAGTGGCCCCTGGGGGGGTCACGTGACCCCCGCCGGACCGGAACTGCCCCGCCGGCCGCCATCTTGGATCCCGGGGGCGGCCATCTTGGCGCGGGGGCGGTTCCCGAGCCGATTCGGGGCCTAACGAGCCCGTTCGGGAGGCCCTGGGGCGCCCCCGCCGGTCCCCAGGGCGGCGGGGGGGTCACGTGACCTCCCCCCGAACCGGAAGTGGCTCCTGGGGGGGTCACGTGACCCCCGCCGGACCGGAAGTGCCCCGCCGGCCGCCATCTTGGATCCCGGGGGCGGCCATCTTGGCACGGGGGCGGTTCCCGAGCCGATTCGGGGCCTAACGAGCCCGTTCGGGGGCCCCTGGGGCGCCCCCGCCGGTCCCCAGGGCGGCGGGGGGGTCACGTGACCTCCCCCGAACCGGAAGTGGCCCCTGGGGGGGTCACGTGACCCCCGCCGGACCGGAAGTGCCCCGCCGGCCGCCATCTTGGATCCCGGGGGCGGCCATCTTGGCGCGGGGGCGGTTCCCGAGCCGATTCGGGGCCTAACGAGCCCGTTCGCGGGCCCCTGCGGCGCCCCCGCCGGTCCCCAGGGCGGCGGGGGGGGTCACGTGACCCCCCCGAACCGGAAGTGGCCCCTGGGGGGGTCACGTGACCCCCGCCGGACCGGAAGTGCCCCGCCGGCCGCCATCTTGGATCCCGGGGGCGGCCATCTTGGCGCGGGGGCGGTTCCCGAGCCGATTCGGGGCCTAACGAGCCCGTTCGGGGGCCCCTGCGGCGCCACCGCCGGTCCCCAGGGCGGCGGGGGGGGTCACGTGACCCCCCCCGAACCGGAAGTGGCCCCTGGGGGGGTCACGTGACCCCCGCCGGACCGGAAGTGCCCCGCCGGCCGCCATCTTGGATCCCGGGGGCGGCCATCTTGGCGCGGGGGCGGTTCCCGAGCCGATTCGGGGCCTAACGAGCCCGTTCGGGGGCCCCTGCGGCGCCCCCGCCGGTCCCCAGGGCGGCGGGGGGGGTCACGTGACCCCCCCGAACCGGAAGTGGCCCCTGGGGGGGTCACGTGACCCCCGCCGGACCGGAAGTGGCCCGCCGGCCGCCATCTTGGATCCCGGGGGCGGCCATCTTGGGGCGGGGGCGGTTCCCGAGCCGATTCGGGGCCTAACGAGCCCGTTCGGGGGCCCCTGCGGCGCCCCCGCCGGTCCCCAGGGCGGCGGGGGGGGTCACGTGACCCCCCCGAACCGGAAGTGGCCCCTGGGGGGGTCACGTGACCCCCGCCGGACCGGAAGAGCCCCGCCGGCCGCCATCTTGGATCCCGGGGGCGGCCATCTTGGCGCGGGGGCGGTTCCCGAGCCGATTCGGGGCCTAACGAGCCCGTTCGGGGGCCCCTGCGGCGCCCCCGCCGGTCCCCAGGGCGGCGGGGGGGGTCACGTGACCCCCCCCGAACCGGAAGTGGCCCCTGGGGGGGTCACGTGACCCCCGCCGGACCGGAAGTGCCCCGCCGGCCGCCATCTTGGATCCCGGGGGTGGCCATCTTGGCGCGGGGGGCGGTTCCCGAGCCGATTCGGGGCCTAACGAGCCCGTTCGGGGGCCCCTGCGGCGCCCCCGCCGGTCCCCAGGGCGGCGGGGGGGGTCACGTGACCCCCCCGAACCGGAAGTGGCCCCTGGGGGGGTCACGTGACCCCCGCCGGACCGGAAGTGCCCCGCCGGCCGCCATCTTGGATCCCGGGGGCGGCCATCTTGGGGCGGGGGCGGTTCCCGAGCCGATTCGGTGCCTAACGAGCCCGTTCGGGGGCCCCTGCGGCGCCCCCGCCGGTCCCCAGGGCGGCGGGGGGGGGTCACGTGACCCCCCCCGAACCGGAAGTGGCCCCTGGGGGGGTCACGTGACCCCCGCCGGACCGGAACTGCCCCGCCGGCCGCCATCTTGGATCCCGGGGGCGGCCATCTTGGCGCGGGGGCGGTTCCCGAGCCGATTCGGGGCCTAACGAGCCCGTTCGGGAGGCCCTGGGGCACCCCCGCCGGTCCCCAGGGCGGCGGGGGGGTCACGTGACCTCCCCCCGAACCGGAAGTGGCTCCTGGGGGGGTCACGTGACCCCCGCCGGACCGGAAGTGCCCCGCCGGCCGCCATCTTGGATCCCGGGGGCGGCCATCTTGGCGCGGGGGGCGGTTCCCGAGCCGATTCGGGGCATAACGAGCCCGTTCCGGAGGCCCTGGGGCGCCCCCGCCGGTCCCCACGGCGGCGGGGGGGTCACGTGACCTCCCCCCGAACCGGAAGTGGCCCCTGAGGGGGTCACGTGACCCCCGCCGGACCGGAAGTGCCCCGCCGGCCGCCATCTTGGATCCCGGGGGCGGCCATCTTGGCGCGGGGGCGGTTCCCGAGCCGATTCGGGGCCTAACGAGCCCGTTCGGGGGCCCCTGGGGCGCCCCCGCCGGTCCCCAGGGCGGCGGGGGGGTCACGTGACCTCCCCCGAACCGGAAGTGGCCCCTGGGGGGGTCACGTGACCCCCGCCGGACCGGAAGTGCCCCGCCGGCCGCCATCTTGGATCCCGGGGGCGGTCATCTTGGCGCGGGGGCGGTTCCCGAGCCGATTCGGGGCCTAACGAGCCCGTTCGGGGGCCCCTGCGGCGCCCCCGCCGGTCCCCAGGGCGGCGGGGGGGGTCACGTGACCCCCCCGAACCGGAAGTGGCCCCTGGGGGGGTCACGTGACCCCCGCCGGACCGGAAGTGCCCCGCCGGCCGCCATCTTGGATCCCGGGGGCGGCCATCTTGGCGCGGGGGCGGTTCCCGAGCCGATTCGGGGCCTAACGAGCCCGTTCGGGGGCCCCTGCGGCGCCCCCGCCGGTCCCCAGGGCGGCGGGGGGGGTCACGTGACCCCCCCGAACCGGAAGTGGCCCCTGGGGGGGTCACGTGACCCCCGCCGGACCGGAAGTGCCCCGCCGGCCGCCATCTTGGATCCCGGGGGCGGCCATCTTGGCGCGGGGGCGGTTCCCGAGCCGATTCGGGGCCTAACGAGCCCGTTCGGGGGCCCCTGCGGCGCCCCCGCCGGTCCCCAGGGCGGCGGGGGGGGTCACGTGACCCCCCCCGAACCGGAAGTGGCCCCTGGGGGGGTCACGTGACCCCCGCCGGACCGGAAGTGCCCCGCCGGCCGCCATCTTGGATCCCGGGGGCGGCCATCTTGGCGCGGGGGCGGTTCCCGAGCCGATTCGGGGCCTAACGAGCCCGTTCGGGGGCCCCTGCGGCGCCCCCGCCGGTCCCCAGGGCGGCGGGGGGGGTCACGTGACCCCCCCCCGAACCGGAAGTGGCCCCTGGGGGGGTCACGTGACCCCCGCCGGACCGGAAGTGCCCCGCCGGCCGCCATCTTGGATCCCGGGGGCGGCCATCTTGGCGCGGGGGCGGTTCCCGAGCCGATTCGGGGCCTAACGAGCCCGTTCGGGGGCCCCTGCGGCGCCCCCGCCGGTCCCCAGGGCGGCGGGGGGGGTCACGTGACCCCCCCCGAACCGGAAGTGGCCCCTGGGGGGGTCACGTGACCCCCGCCGGACCGGAAGTGCCCCGCCGGCCGCCATCTTGGATCCCGGGGGCGGCCATCTTGGCGCGGGGGCGGTTCCCGAGCCGATTCGGGGCCTAACGAGCCCGTTCGGGGGCCCCTGCGGCGCCCCCGCCGGTCCCCAGGGCGGCGGGGGGGGTCACGTGACCCCCCCCGAACCGGAAGTGGCCCCTGGGGGGGTCACGTGACCCCCGCCGGACCGGAAGTGCCCCGCCGGCCGCCATCTTGGATCCCGGGGGCGGCCATCTTGGCGCGGGGGCGGTTCCCGAGCCGATTCGGGGCCTAACGAGCCCGTTCGGGGGCCCCTGCGGCGCCCCCGCCGGTCCCCAGGGCGGCGGGGGGGGTCACGTGACCCCCCCCGAACCGGAAGTGGCCCCTGGGGGGGTCACGTGACCCCCGCCGGACCGGAAGTGCCCCGCCGGCCGCCATCTTGGATCCCGGGGGCGGCCATCTTGGCGCGGGGGGCGGTTCCCGAGCCGATTCGGGGCCTAACGAGCCCGTTCGGGGGCCCCTGCGGCGCCCCCGCCGGTCCCCAGGGCGGCGGGGGGGGTCACGTGACCCCCCCGAACCGGAAGTGGCCCCTGGGGGGGGGTCACGTGACCCCCGCCGGACCGGAAGTGCCCCGCCGGCCGCCATCTTGGATCCCGGGGGCGGCCATCTTGGCGCGGGGGGCGGTTCCCGAGCCGATTCGGGGCCTAACGAGCCCGTTCGGGGGCCCCTGCGGCGCCCCCGCCGGTCCCCAGGGCGGCGGGGGGGGTCACGTGACCCCCCCCGAACCGGAAGTGGCCCCTGGGGGGGTCACGTGACCCCCGCCGGACCGGAAGTGCCCCGCCGGCCGCCATCTTGGATCCCGGGGGCGGCCATCTTGGCGCGGGGGCGGTTCCCGAGCCGATTCGGGGCCTAACGAGCCCGTTCGGGGGCCCCTGCGGCGCCCCCGCCGGTCCCCAGGGCGGCGGGGGGGGTCACGTGACCCCCCCGAACCGGAAGTGGCCCCTGGGGGGGTCACGTGACCCCCGCCGGACCGGAAGTGCCCCGCCGGCCGCCATCTTGGATCCCGGGGGCGGCCATCTTGGCGCGGGGGGCGGTTCCCGAGCCGATTCGGGGCCTAACGAGCCCGTTCGGGGGCCCCTGCGGCGCCCCCGCCGGTCCCCAGGGCGGCGGGGGGGGTCACGTGACCCCCCCGAACCGGAAGTGGCCCCTGGGGGGGTCACGTGACCCCCGCCGGACCGGAAGTGCCCCGCCGGCCGCCATCTTGGATCCCGGGGGCGGCCATCTTGGCGCGGGGGCGGTTCCCGAGCCGATTCGGGGCCTAACGAGCCCGTTCGGGGGCCCCTGCGGCGCCCCCGCCGGTCCCCAGGGCGGCGGGGGGGGTCACGTGACCCCCCCCGAACCGGAAGTGGCCCCTGGGGGGGTCACGTGACCCCCGCCGGACCGGAAGTGCCCCGCCGGCCGCCATCTTGGATCCCGGGGGCGGCCATCTTGGCGCGGGGGGCGGTTCCCGAGCCGATTCGGGGCCTAACGAGCCCGTTCGGGGGCCCCTGCGGCGCCCCCGCCGGTCCCCAGGGCGGCGGGGGGGGTCACGTGACCCCCCCCCGAACCGGAAGTGGCCCCTGGGGGGGTCACGTGACCCCCGCCGGACCGGAAGTGCCCCGCCGGCCGCCATCTTGGATCCCGGGGGCGGCCATCTTGGCGCGGGGGCGGTTCCCGAGCCGATTCGGGGCCTAACGAGCCCGTTCGGGGGCCCCTGCGGCGCCCCCGCCGGTCCCCAGGGCGGCGGGGGGGGTCACGTGACCCCCCCCCGAACCGGAAGTGGCCCCTGGGGGGGTCACGTGACCCCCGCCGGACCGGAAGTGCCCCGCCGGCCGCCATCTTGGATCCCGGGGGCGGCCATCTTGGCGCGGGGGCGGTTCCCGAGCCGATTCGGGGCCTAACGAGCCCGTTCGGGGGCCCCTGCGGCGCCCCCGCCGGTCCCCAGGGCGGCGGGGGGGGTCACGTGACCCCCCCCGAACCGGAAGTGGCCCCTGGGGGGGTCACGTGACCCCCGCCGGACCGGAAGTGCCCCGCCGGCCGCCATCTTGGATCCCGGGGGCGGCCATCTTGGCGCGGGGGGCGGTTCCCGAGCCGATTCGGGGCCTAACGAGCCCGTTCGGGGGCCCCTGCGGCGCCCCCGCCGGTCCCCAGGGCGGCGGGGGGGGTCACGTGACCCCCCCCGAACCGGAAGTGGCCCCTGGGGGGGTCACGTGACCCCCGCCGGACCGGAAGTGCCCCGCCGGCCGCCATCTTGGATCCCGGGGGCGGCCATCTTGGCGCGGGGGCGGTTCCCGAGCCGATTCGGGGCCTAACGAGCCCGTTCGGGGGCCCCTGCGGCGCCCCCGCCGGTCCCCAGGGCGGCGGGGGGGGTCACGTGACCCCCCCGAACCGGAAGTGGCCCCTGGGGGGGGGTCACGTGACCCCCGCCGGACCGGAAGTGCCCCGCCGGCCGCCATCTTGGATCCCGGGGGCGGCCATCTTGGCGCGGGGGCGGTTCCCGAGCCGATTCGGGGCCTAACGAGCCCGTTCGGGGGCCCCTGCGGCGCCCCCGCCGGTCCCCAGGGCGGCGGGGGGGGTCACGTGACCCCCCCGAACCGGAAGTGGCCCCTGGGGGGGTCACGTGACCCCCGCCGGACCGGAAGTGCCCCGCCGGCCGCCATCTTGGATCCCGGGGGCGGCCATCTTGCGCGGGGGGCGGTTCCCGAGCCGATTCGGGGCGTAACGAGCCCGTTCGGGGGCCCCTGCGGCGCCCCCGCCGGTCCCCAGGGCGGCGGGGGGGGTCACGTGACCCCCCCCGAACCGGAAGTGGCCCCTGGGGGGGTCACGTGACCCCCGCCGGACCGGAAGTGCCCCGCCGGCCGCCATCTTGGATCCCGGGGGCGGCCATCTTGGCGCGGGGGGCGGTTCCCGAGCCGATTCGGGGCCTAACGAGCCCGTTCGGGGGCCCCTGCGGCGCCCCCGCCGGTCCCCAGGGCGGCGGGGGGGGTCACGTGACCCCCCCCCGAACCGGAAGTGGCCCCTGGGGGGGTCACGTGACCCCCGCCGGACCGGAAGTGCCCCGCCGGCCGCCATCTTGGATCCCGGGGGCGGCCATCTTGGCGCGGGGGCGGTTCCCGAGCCGATTCGGGGCCTAACGAGCCCGTTCGGGGGCCCCTGCGGCGCCCCCGCCGGTCCCCAGGGCGGCGGGGGGGGTCACGTGACCCCCCCGAACCGGAAGTGGCCCCTGGGGGGGTCACGTGACCCCCGCCGGACCGGAAGTGCCCCGCCGGCCGCCATCTTGGATCCCGGGGGCGGCCATCTTGGCGCGGGGGGCGGTTCCCGAGCCGATTCGGGGCCTAACGAGCCCGTTCGGGGGCCCCTGCGGCGCCCCCGCCGGTCCCCAGGGCGGCGGGGGGGGTCACGTGACCCCCCCGAACCGGAAGTGGCCCCTGGGGGGGTCACGTGACCCCCGCCGGACCGGAAGTGCCCCGCCGGCCGCCATCTTGGATCCCGGGGGCGGCCATCTTGGCGCGGGGGCGGTTCCCGAGCCGATTCGGGGCCTAACGAGCCCGTTCGGGGGCCCCTGCGGCGCCCCCGCCGGTCCCCAGGGCGGCGGGGGGGGTCACGTGACCCCCCCCGAACCGGAAGTGGCCCCTGGGGGGGTCACGTGACCCCCGCCGGACCGGAAGTGCCCCGCCGGCCGCCATCTTGGATCCCGGGGGCGGCCATCTTGGCGCGGGGGCGGTTCCCGAGCCGATTCGGGGCCTAACGAGCCCGTTCGGGGGCCCCTGCGGCGCCCCCGCCGGTCCCCAGGGCGGCGGGGGGGGTCACGTGACCCCCCCGAACCGGAAGTGGCCCCTGGGGGGGTCACGTGACCCCCGCCGGACCGGAAGTGCCCCGCCGGCCGCCATCTTGGATCCCGGGGGCGGCCATCTTGGCGCGGGGGCGGTTCCCGAGCCGATTCGGGGCCTAACGAGCCCGTTCGGGGGCCCCTGCGGCGCCCCCGCCGGTCCCCAGGGCGGCGGGGGGGGTCACGTGACCCCCCCCGAACCGGAAGTGGCCCCTGGGGGGGTCACGTGACCCCCGCCGGACCGGAAGTGCCCCGCCGGCCGCCATCTTGGATCCCGGGGGCGGCCATCTTGGCGCGGGGGCGGTTCCCGAGCCGATTCGGGGCCTAACGAGCCCGTTCGGGGGCCCCTGCGGCGCCCCCGCCGGTCCCCAGGGCGGCGGGGGGGGTCACGTGACCCCCCCGAACCGGAAGTGGCCCCTGGGGGGGTCACGTGACCCCCGCCGGACCGGAAGTGCCCCGCCGGCCGCCATCTTGGATCCCGGGGGCGGCCATCTTGGCGCGGGGGGCGGTTCCCGAGCCGATTCGGGGCCTAACGAGACCGTTCGGGGGCCCCTGCGGCGCCCCCGCCGGTCCCCAGGGCGGCGGGGGGGGTCACGTGACCCTCCCGAACCGGAAGTGGCCCCTGGGGGGGTCACGTGACCCCCGCCGGACCGGAAGTGCCCCGCCGGCCGCCATCTTGGATCCCGGGGGCGGCCATCTTGGCGCGGGGGCGGTTCCCGAGCCGATTCGGGGCCTAACGAGCCCGTTCGGGAGGCCCTGGGGCGCCCCCGCCGGTCCCCAGGGCGGCGGGGGGGTCACGTGACCTCCCCCCGAACCGGAAGTGGCTCCTGGGAGGGTCACGTGACCCCCGCCGGACCGGAAGTGCCCCGCCGGCCGCCATCTTGGATCCCGGGGGCGGCCATCTTGGCGCGGGGGCGGTTCCCGAGCCGATTCGGGGCCTAACGAGCCCGTTCGGGAGGCCCTGGGGCGCCCCCGCCGGTCCCCAGGGCGGCGGGGGGGTCACGTGACCTCCCCCCGAACCGGAAGTGGCTCCTGGGAGGGTCACGTGACCCCCGCCGGACCGGAAGTGCCCCGCCGGCCGCCATCTTGGATCCCGGGGGCGGCCATCTTGGCGCGGGGGCGGTTCCCGAGCCGATTCGGGGCCTAACGAGCCCGTTCCGGAGGCCCTGGGGCGCCCCCGCCGGTCCCCAGGGCGGCGGGGGGGTCACGTGACCTCCCCCCGAACCGGAAGTGGCCCCTGAGGGGGTCACGTGACCCCCGCCGGACCGGAAGTGCCCCGCCGGCCGCCATCTTGGATCCCGGGGGCGGCCATCTTGGCGCGGGGGCGGTTCCCGAGCCGATTCGGGGCCTAACGAGCCCGTTCGGGGTGCCCCCACGGCTTCCGTGACCCCCGCTAGATGCATAATTGTCCAATAATGAGATCAGCCTGCTTAGGAGAATGTGAAGAAAGAGATCTAGTCAGTTCTGCATTAGCGAGTAAGTTGATTCAGGTTTCCAGAGAATTGTTGCAAATTTTAATCCCCTGTAATTTATACTCTATATTACTGAGAAACGTGCTACCTGTGTCAGGTCACGTGTTGCCACATTGCGGATTCTTTTTTCCACATTCGTTTGGAATCAACCTCCGCATTTACTGGCAGATATTCCATAGATGATGTTGAAGAGAGTCCTTTCAGCTAGTTGTGTCAGTTATTTGAAATACACTTCCACTTATATACCTACCTTCAAAGGGGTAGAAATTATCTGCCCTGACCTAGGAGATCAATACATGGCTTAAATGTTTCATGGATATCTAGCTGAATTTTCCATTTTATTTTTGGGATCCAGAGAATCACTTTCTGCAGGTGAGAATAGCACAAGCCTAACCTGTTCCTATACGTACAGAAGTGCACATGTGCATGCATAATACTAACATAGAACCTTAATTGAAGAGAGGTGAGGCTGGGGGGGGGGGCTGGTGGCTCCATTGGTTAAGGGGCTGACTCCTGATTTTGGCTCAGGTCATGATCTCAGGTCATGGGATCACCCCATCTAGGGCTCTGTGCTCAGCGGGGAGTCTGCTGGAGATTTCTGTCTCTGTCTCCCTCTGCCCCTCCTCTTTCTCTCTCTCCCTTAAATAAATAAATCTTAAAAATAAAAAAGAAAAGGAATAAAGCCAAAGTGTGCATGTGCATGAATGTGTGTTTGTGTGTGTGTGTGTGTGTGTGTGTGTGTGTGTGTGTGTCTTCTAGGGCTTTCCTAATGTAGAATCCTCCTATCTTCCACACTTGAGAGATATTTCTTAAATACCCAGCAATTCCCTGTAATAAGGGCCAACATGTTTTGTGTGCCTACTGTGTACCAGGCCAATGCTGAACGAGTTACAAGGATTACCTCATTTAAGAAAGTCATCTTGTGAGGTTGGTACAGTTCTTATTCCCAGATGTCAGATGAAAAGGCTCAAGCCTAGAGCTAGAACTTGCTTTCCAGAGTGACACTACTAACAAGTGCTGGAAGTGGAATGGCGATGCGGGCAGGAGGCTTCCAAAGCATACACTGCTGATCTGTTACCACATCCTGGGTCCCTGCAGCCTCTCAACGTGTGGAATTCAATAAATGATAAAGACGATGCTGAATCACAGGAATCCTTTCACCCTTAACTTTTGGTGGAAAATTCCAAGACATGAAGACTAGCTAGCAAACAAGTTCTCAGCATCAGAAAGAGGAAACAGAGGAAAAGGGCAAAAATAAATGTACAGTTTCGTTCACAGTTGTGATTTTAAGGGAAAAATAATGAAAGAAAATTCAGCATGTAATCTTACGTGTGATATTAGAAAGTAAAGATGACTGGCATTACTAACTAGAAAGTCATGTCATTAGTCAGAAGGACTTACCCTATTCTATTGTCTTTACCTTGTTAAAGGGTGGAAAAGGTCCCTAATAGAATAAACAGATTATACTACAAAAAGCAAACATACAAGGATGGCTGAAAATAAAATGACTAATTTTCATCTCTCAAAAAAAAAAAACCCACAAAACAGAACAAATATATAACCCTGCCCCCAATGTTCATTCGCCAGAGCACTCTCTTCTTTGTGAAGATTGTGTCTCCCAGGCAGCTGTCCTGACTTGGGTTTGAATAAAACTCTCTTTCTTTCTCTCTAAGATGTTTTAAAAGGTTCATTCATTTAGTGTCGACAATAACACTATGTTTTCTTTTTAAGTGAAAAATAAATGTTCCTGGTTCACAACTGCGACAGCACTGGAGGATGGCTGTTCCTTCTGGCCCCTTCCCTGTAGAACCAAGCATGTGTATATAGATTCCAGCACAAATGGGCTCATCCTAGAAGGATGCTTTGAAGGTCTGAGAAGCACTATCCACTCCATGGGTGAGACAAGAAGGCAAAGCTATTCCCACTTGGAACATTCCTTCTGGGGCTTAAAATTGCCTTGGAAATGCATGAAAGCATTGCGTTTCCTAAAACCCAAGGCTGGAACAGTCTGAGAGCAGCTGACCTTGCCAGGAACCAGGCACACCCCTGCAAGGAGGGTTGGTGCAGAAGGGAAGGGACAGGGCTCTGAGGGTGGTCTGCAGCTAGAGGGGTCCGTGGAAGGGGCCGTGGTGTGTGTGTGTGTGTGTGTGTGTGTGTGTGTGTGTGTGTTTGGGGCCCTGCCCACGATCCCACTCACGCCTGCGCAGGGCACTGTACCAAGGAGGTGCCTCCTTGACCCCCTGCGCTCCCAGAGTTGTGAGTCAGTGGGGCGGGTTGCCCGGCATTCAAGGGGCTGGAAGCACCACACTCCCCAACCAACCGTGTGGGGGAGGAGCTACGTCTCTATGGGCGGACCCAGAGCAGCCGAGGACGCAGACCGGGGAGCCAGAGAAGGGGAGCTCTGAGAGAGTCAACCTGTGGAGTTCCTGGCTGAGGGAGTGCGTGCTGTGTGTCGGGGTGGGGGTCTGGGAGTAGGGGGCACCCCGGGTGGGAGGTGAGGTTCTGGAAGGGCGTGTGGAGAGAGTTCCTCAGGGAGACTCAGGTGAGTTTTTTTTCCCTTGCAAGTCTCTTCTGCCCAGTCTCCGTCAACTGGCCTTATGCCCCAGACCCAGGAACTCCAGGGCGCCCGCTCAGCAGAGCTTTTGTGGGATGGGTTGCAGACATTCCAGGGTTTCCCGTGTTCCCCAGGAAGAGCGAGAGTAAGGACCGCACAGTCCCCAACTTCAGTGGGGTGCCCCCTGTCCCCTGACACAGTGCAGGTAACGGACCTTGAGCAGTACCCCGAGTTCAGCAGGGTGTTCCCTGTTCCCTCAGGCACAGGTGTGGTGGTAAGAAGCCCCAGAACCGTTTGGGGGCTTCAGTATTGTGTGCCCTGTCTCCCGGGGACCGTGGGAATGGGCTGTGAAGATAATTACTACTTAAAGAAACAAGTCTGTGTTTCCCCTTCTCCCAGAAACGGCAGCAGCTGTGCAGGCTTTAGGTCCGAGGAGCTGCCTTCTCCCCAGCTGACAGCACTTCTCTGGCTCCACGAGACCCAAGGTTTTAAACGTCTGCATCTGAGTCAGTGAGGCCTCTTGCCACAGGACGCCAGCATTCAGAGAAAGCTGCAGGTCCGTTTGGGGAAATGGCATCTCCACGTCAGGACTGGAGGTAAAACCTCTCATTAACCCACCATCTCCTGGGCTTTGCTCTTTGCTCTAGTTGAGCCATGAAGTAAAACTGAAGTAGTACTTGTCAGCGTTCTGGATTTGCTGAAAGAGGTACTTAGTTTCTGAGCAGGGAGAACGTTGCAGGGCATCCCATTTTCCCTGTTCCTTTATTGCTTATGAATGGATTTTGAACAGCTGTTTCCTAGAAACACTCTTTTATTAGAAAGGGAAGGTGAGATTTACTCTTTGTGTATTTTTAAGATATACTTTATTCCTCATCTCACAGTGTTTATTCTGTTGGGCCTAAGATGTGGTTGAGAAGCCACCATTTAGAGTTAGGTGGCTTTTTTGTCGTCAGATACAGATTTGGATGATGCCTTGTCCTATATCAAAGGTGATGTTTCATCACTGATTCGTCTTTTCATCCAAAGAGTTACAATGAGGGTCGAGGGAAAATTCAACATTATTCAAAGCAGCCTTTTCCTGTTTAAAAGTTGAGCTTGACTATCTAGCTTTACTAGATGTATCATCTCGGTATTTTGAAGTGCCATATTCTCTCTGTCGTTTCTTTGGTGGTGGAGTCAGAAGGAGAGTCTCTGGGAATTCCTCTGGATAGAGGCATGCCGGTGGCTTCAGGGGGCTTGGTGTCGGGAGCCCTGGGCGGAGTTCTGGAACTGCTTGCCCGATGCTGGGTGAGTCAGGTTATCCCACAGAGTTTCTGTTTCCTCCTTATGAGATTGCTGGAAGGTGACATAAGTCAAGCAGAGAAAGGCAATGATCATACAGTTTCACTCATTTATGGAACATAAGAAATAGCAGGGAGATCAGTAGGAGAAGGAAGGGAAGAATGAATGAGGAGCTTCACAGAAGGGGGAATGAATCACAAAAGACTATGGACTCTGGGAAACAAACTGAGGGCTTCAGAGGGGGAGGGTGGTGGTTGATTGGGATAGGCCACTGATGGGTATTAAGGAGGGCACGTATTGCACGGAGCCCTGGGTGTTAGCCGTAAACAAGGAATCATGGAACACTCCATCAAAAACTAATGATGTGGTGTATGGTGACTCACATAACATAATTAAAAAATTAAAAAAAAAGAAATTGCTGGAGGGTCATCTCTATGGAAAGGCTTTTTACACAGAAACTGTTCTGCCTAAGGAAGAGTAACTAAACATGATGTGATTTGGGCTGTATTATTCTGTAAATAATTTTAAAACTCCCTGTCCTAGGGATACGATATGTTATTGCACGCAGAGGCCTGAGAAAGCTGCAATGAAAGCTTGAGATCTCAGAGCACATTCGTGTTCCATGGATACGTCACTGAACGGTTTGCACAGGTAGGCAGGTAAGTGGAGAGAAATATGACAGAAGGGGAGAGAAGGTGTGAACCATTCATTAGGTAGCCTTCTCCCCTTCTCAGGAAAGCCTTGGGCCAGTGTCATTTTGGAAGAAGAGGGGGAATCCTGGAGCTTTGCAGCAGACAGGGGAGTTCCAGGTCTGGGTAGAGGTGACAGGGATCCCAGAGGAGAGCTGAGTGCATTCTGCAGCAGGGTGTGGGCAGGGCAAGCTCCAGGGGTGGCTGTGAGTCTCCCGTGTGACCGTTGTGACAGGTGAGGGCTGCGAGCAGGTTCCTGGCCGAGGACAGGTGAGGCACAGGTGGAGAGCTGGCCGAGCCCCTTCTTCAGGGCCACCGGCCTCACCAAACACACACAGCCTCATCGTCTGTCCCTGTCACTCCAATTCAGACTGTCAGAGTCGCCAGGCCGAGATGTTTGGTGGTGCTTCTTTCCTTGCATGCGTGCGAAGTTTCAAACCTGAGGTGACGGACGTGATGGGTCCTCAGAACATCTGTTACTCTTTTATTTCCTGCTCTACTTCCGATCGGTGAAGTGAATCGGACCTGCTAGTGGAAGGAGCTATCTGTGCGTTTTTATTTCCTAGTTTAATTAAACAATGGGAAAAGAGTCTTCTGAAATAGTAAAGGAATCCTTTCTGGGTGTTCATGTTTTTCTCTTCTGCGAGCCACATTCCGATATTAGAAATTATTTGTTAAAGTGAAACAGCCTCAGAGCTGTCACAGGGTTTGGTGGCCTTTGTGAGAGGGAGAAAGGGAGAAGGAGTGTAGGTTCTTTAGGAGGTTGGGGAGTGCCACATTGTGCTCCCAAAGGAAATGGAGCCTCCAGTCAGCCTTCCCGGGGCAGGGGTGGCGGGGGGGGGGGGGGTGCTGCTTACCTGGAGGCCCATCCTGGGCTCTGGAAGCTTGACCTGGTGAGTCACTGGTGACTTGGGCTGGGGAATCGATGAAGAAAATAGAATGAATGCTGGGGGTTGCCTGTATCCTTTGGACTCAGACAACTCCATGTAGCAAAGGAACTCTTCACCCCTGAGGCGTGTCGGGATCCCTGAGGGTGTGGGGTTTGCTTCAGGGGCTGAGGTTCTGTCTTCATCCTTATCTGGACCGGAGCCATGTTGTCTGGCTATGGAGATCCAGACCCTTAGGTGACCATGTCATCATCATCATTATCATTATTAGTATTAGTATTTTAACAAAGCAATAGAGACATTGACTTTGAGATAAAAATACTGCAAGGAACAACACAAGGTCAAATATATACGTGATGATTGAACTTGTGGTGTCTCTCACTGGTGTGGGTCTTGTAGGGCTGCCCAAATGAGGAAGATCAAGGAATTCTATGTGGATAGAAGTGTGCTGTGCACAGGGAGTGTTTTATTCCATCAGTTGACCTCTCTCTGAAGGGAAAATAGCGTGGTGTCTGGAGCTTGGTTTCTGATCGGAAGGACTGGGAGGCCAGTGAATGGAAAGAGCGGTGTTCATGTTGACATGGTGCTCGGTGCCCAGTGAGCGAAGGTCGGAAGCTTGGACTCAGAAGCGTTGGTGTTCGGGGAGGATGTTGTCTGAGTTTGCAGCACATCGAGTCACTTGGCTGGTCTGCCTGATCGGGCCAGTTTCTGCCTTTCTAAGGGCAGCTTGAAAGTGCAACCCTAGGGCATTTGCAGAGTGGTCTGCATGGAACCCCTGTGTGGGCCAGTGTGGATACAACCCAGGGAATTCCAGAGCTACCGATGAGCACGTTTGTGAGGCTGGAGTTTGCTTCTCCGTGACAAGGATTGAGCCGGAGTGCAAAGAAGTCTCTGGGTCTTAGGACTCACCGAGCGGGTCCCAGGCTGGCAGGGTGGTCGGATCAGATGTCTGTTTCCCAGGACCTTGGCCAGAGGGAGATTTGGACCCTGGGACGCGTCTCTGCTCAGCTTTCTCGGGTGAGCACCTCCGGCAAGGGGAGGAAGCGTGTGTGCTCACCTGTCATCGAGGAAGGTGTCTGGTTTCAGGTTTCGTGTGCAGGTGGATTCCTCACGCGGCTCCCTTTCCTGATGGTGTTCGGGGTGCAGGAGGTGGGTGGACCCCTTGTCCCGGGCATCCGGGCTGTGCAGGAGCCCTGGGGCACCTTTTCCCCTAGGGATTTGGAGCACGACACAGGGCGGGGGTCGGTGGTGAAGCCATCGGTTGGTGCCTCAGTTTCTTCCCTGCCGAGATGGAGTGGAGACTCTAAGTGCTATGGAAATAGAAAGCAGGAGACGGGGCTGGGGGTGCTGAAGGGGAGGTGGGGGTGGTGTTCGCTATTCATATAGGGGCCAGGTGGTACTTCACTAGGAGGGTGATACTTGAGTCAAGATCTAAAGAAGGTGAGTGAGATCACATCGAGAGCATTGTAAACTGAAGGGAAAGCATGTGCAAAGGCCCCAGGCAGGAGTATACCAGGTGTGCGCAGGAGCAGCAAGAAGGCCCCGTGGCCACGGCAGACAGCTTAGGACATGACCTCAGGGAGGTGACAGAGTGTAACAGAAAGTCATTGCAGGCCCGTGACCCCATGGGACCCTGTCTCACTGGGCCATCCTGGCTTCAGGGTTGAGAACAGATGACAGAGGGTTGAAGATGGGCAAGGGAGGTCAATGATGACGCTTTTCCAGGAACTCAGGCAAGAGATGGGCTCCAGTGTGGACCAGACAGGTGGCCTCGGAAGGAGCGGTTAGTCCTATGGTGGGTACGTCTTGAAGACGGAGCTCACCGGATTTGCCGACGGCTTAGATATCGGGGATGGGAGAAAGGAGGACCTGGGGTAACTCCCAGCTGTTGCGGGCTGTCCCGAGCGAGGGAAGGAGAAGGTTTCTGGGGGTAGGAGGTAGTCCGTGTGCCGCATGCTGAGGAAGGTGCCTCTCCCGGTGGATCTGCTGAGGTTTGTGTCCGGGAGAACCTTTCACGTGTCCTCCCTCAGCAACGTTCAAGTACAAGTATCCCCCATTTTTTAAAAGTTCATGGGAAGACACTTGGCTTTTTGAAAAGATCTCCGTTATTACCTGGTTTCACTAATGGGAAGAAACCGGAAGAGGATTTTCCTCTTATGAAAAAAGTCGAACAGCGAGCATCTGTTTTGGGGAGGAGCACGACAGAGGCAGCGTGCAGCCTAACCACCGCTTCCTGGGAACCGCTGTCTGCGTCCAGCCACCGGCACTTTGAATTGTGTCTGTGAGCGTCTGCTGTGCTTTATCTCCATTTATTTTCAGCATCCGTTAGGAGTTGTGTCCCGAGGCCTAGGAAAAGCCAAAGAGAAGTCATTTTTGGAGTCTGAGCGTGCTCACTCATTTTTCCATATAAATTAATGGTCATTCCTTCTTTACACCATTTCTGCTGTGAAACGTTTCCTAGGAGCACTGTACTTTCAAAGAGCAGGGGAACCTGTACCCCATCCTGCCGGGTTAGCTTTAGTCACCATGCTGCACAGAACATTCCATGACTATCGGATTTTCTCACTCAGACACTGCATCTTTGACCACCTTCACCCGCCCCCCCCCCCCGTTCCCCGCATCGGGCAGCCACCCATCTCTTCTCCCTGTCTGTGCATTCAGTATTTGTTTATTCCACGTGGAATGATCATGAGAGCATCTGGTATTTGTCTTTCTGTGTCTGAGTTACTTAGTAGAAGGCTCCCAAGGTCTATGTTTCTATGTGTGTTTATTGGGAATAATGCTGCAGTGACCATGGGAGTCCATCTGTCTTTTTGGGGTACTGTTTTTGTGCTCTCCACATCAATACTCAGTAGAGCCATTACTGGGTCGTGTGGTAGTTGTATTTATTTTTCAGGAACCTCCATACCGTTTGTCACAGTGACCGCACCATTTCCATTCCCACCAACAGTGCACAGGTTCCCATTGTCTGCACACCCCCGACCACACCGGGTGTCTCTCTCTGGGACGATGCCGTTGCAACACGTGTGAGATGATAGCCGATTGTGGTTTTGACTTATGTCTCCTTGAGGATGATTAGTGATGTTGAAAAACTTTTTCTGTCTATATTGGCCACGTGTATACGATCACTGGAAGGAAATATGCACAAAATCTCCGCGAATTAAAAGATTTTCTTTATTCATTTGACAGAGATAGAGACAACGCGCGAGAGACACAACACAAGCAGGTGGAATGGGAGAGGAAGTAGCAGAGTTCCAGAAGAGGAGCCTGGGGGGCTCGATCCCAGAACGCCATCTTGATTCGATGCCTAACGGGGCCGTTCGGGGGCCCCTGGGGCGCCCCCGCCGGTCCCCAGGGCGGCGGGGGTGTCACGTGACGCCCCCCGAACCGGAAGTGGCCCCTGGGGGGTCACGTGACCCCCGCCGGACCGGAAGTGCCCCGCCGGCCGCCATCTTGGATCCCGGGGGCGGCCATCTTGGCGCGGGGGCGGTTCCCGAGCCGATTCGGGGCCTAACGAGCCCGTTCGGGGGCCCCTGCGGCGCCCCCGCCGGTCCCCAGGGCGGCGGGGGGGGTCACGTGACCCCCCCGAACCGGAAGTGGCCCCTGGGGGGGTCAGGTGACCCCCGCCGGACCGGAAGTGCCCCGCCGGCCGCCATCTTGGATCCCGGGGGCGGCCATCTTGGCGCGGGGGCGGTTCCCGAGCTGAATCTCGGCCTAACGAGCCCGTTCGGGGGCCCCTGCGGCGCCCCCGCCGGTCCCCAGGGCGGCGGGGGGGGTCACGTGACCCCCCCGAACCGGAAGTGGCCCCTGGGGGGGTCACGTGACCCCCGCCGGACCGGAAGTGCCCCGCCGGCCGCCATCTTGGATCCCGGGGGCGGCCATCTTAGCGCGGGGGCGTTTCCCGAGCCGATTCGGGGCCTAACGAGCCCTTTCGGGGGCCCCTGCGGCGCCCCCGCCGGTCCCCAGGGCGGCGGGGGGGTCACGTGACCACCCCGAACCGGAAGTGGCCCCTGGGGGGGTCACGTGACCCCCGCCGGACCGGGAGTGCCCCGCCGGCCGCCATCTTGGATCCCGGGGGCGGCCATCTTGGCGCGGGGGCGGTTCCCGAGCCGAATCTCGGCCTAACGAGCCCGTTCGGGGGCCCCTGCGGCGCCCCCCGCCGGTCCCCAGGGCGGCGGGGGGGGTCACGTGACCCCCCCGAACCGGAAGTGGCCCCTGGGGGGGTCACGTGACCCCCGCCGGACCGGAAGTGCCCCGCCGGCCGCCATCTTGGATCCCGGGGGTGGCCATCTTGGCGCGGGTGCGTTTCCCGAGCCGATTCGGGGCCTAACGAGCCCTTTCGGGGTCCCCAGGGCGGCGGGGGGGGTCACGTGACCCCCCCGAACCGGAAGTGGCCCCTGGGGGGGTCACGTGACCCCCGCCGGACCGGAAGTGCCCCGCCGGCCGCCATCTTGGATCCCGGGGGCGGCCATCTTGGCGCGGGGGCGGTTCCCGAGCCGAATCTCGGCCTAACGAGCCCGTTCGGGGGCCCCTGCGGCGCCCCCGCCGGTCCCCAGGGCGGCGGGGGGGGTCACGTGACCCCCCCGAACCGGAAGTGGCCCCTGGGGGGGTCACGTGACCCCCGCCGGACCGGAAGTGCCCCGCCGGCCGCCATCTTGGATCCCGGGGGCGGCCATCTTGGCGCGGGGGCGGTTCCCGAGCCGATTCGGGGCCTAACGAGCCCGTTCGGGGGCCCCTGGGTCGCCCCCCGCCGGTCCCCAGGGCGGCGGGGGGGGTCACGTGACCCCCCCGAACCGGAAGTGGCCCCTGGGGGGGTCACGTGACCCCCGCCGGACCGGAAGTGCCCCGCCGGCCGCCATCTTGGATCCCGGAGGCGGCCATCTTGGCGCAGGGGCTGTTCCCGAGCCGATTCGGGGCCTAACGAGCCCGTTCGGGGGCCCCTGGGGCGCCCCCGCCGGTCCCCAGGGCGGCGGGGGGGGTCACGTGACCCCCCCGAACCGGAAGTGGCCCCTGGGGGGGTCACGTGACCCCCGCCGGACCGGAAGTGCCCCGCCGGCCGCTATCTTGGATCCCGGGGGCGGCCATCTTAGCGCGGGGGCGTTTCCCGAGCCGATTCGGGGCCTAACGAGCCCTTTCGGGGGCCCCTGCGGCGCCCCCGCCGGTCCCCAGGGCGGCGGGGGGGTCACGTGACCACCCCGAACCGGAAGTGGCCCCTGGGGGGGTCACGTGACCCCCGCCGGACCGGGAGTGCCCCGCCGGCCGCCATCTTGGATCCCGGGGGCGGCCATCTTGGCGCGGGGGCGGTTCCCGAGCCGAATCTCGGCCTAACGAGCCCGTTCGGGGGCCCCTGCGGCGCCCTCGCCGGTCCCCAGCGCGGCGGGGGGGGTCACGTGACCCCCCCGAACCGGAAGTGGCCCCTGGGGGGGTCACGTGACCCCCGCCGGACCGGAAGTGCCCCGCCGGCCGCCATCTTGGATCCCGGGGGCGGCCATCTTGGCGCGGAGGCGGTTCCCGAGCCGATTCGGGGCCTAACGAGCCCTTTCGGGGCCCCTGCGGCGCCCCCCGCCGGTCCCCAGTGCGGAGGGGGGGGGGGTCACGTGACCCCCCCGAACCGGAAGTGGCCCCTGGGGGGGCCACGTGACCCCCGCCGGACCGGAAGTACCCCCGCCGGCCGCCATCTTGGATCCCGGGGGCGGCCATCTTGGCGCGGGGGCGGTTCCCGAGCCGAATCTCGGCCTAACGAGCCCGTTCGGGGGCCCCTGCGGCGCCCCCGCCGGTCCCCAGGGCGGCGGGGGGGGGGGTCACGTGACCCCCCGAACCGGAAGTGTCCCCTGGGGGGGTCACGTGACCCCCGCCGGACCGGAAGTGCCCCGCCGGCGGCCATCTTGGATCCCGGGGGCGGCCATCTTGGCGCGGGGGCCGTTCCCGAGCCGATTCGTGGCCTAACGAGCCCGTTCGGGGGCCCCTGGGGCGCCCCCGCCAGTCCCCAGGGCGGCGGGGGGGGTCACGTGACCCCCCCCGAACCGGAAGTGGCCCCTGGGTGGGTCACGTGACCCCCGCCGGACTGGAAGTGCCCCGCCGGCCGCCATCTTGGATCCCGGGGGCGGCCATCTTGGCGCGGGGGCGGTTCCCGAGCCGAATCTCGGCCTAACGAGCCCGTTCGGGGGCCCCTGCGGCGCCCCCGCCGGTCCCCAGGGCGGCGGGGGGGGTCAAGTGACCCCCCCGAACCGGAAGTGGCCCCTGGGAGGGTCACGTGACCCCCGCCGGACCGGAAGTGCCCCGCCGGCCGCCATCTTGGATCCCGGGGGCGGCCATCTTGGCGCGGGGGCGGTTCCCGAGCCGATTCGGGGCCTAACGAGCCCGTTCGGGGGCCCCTGGGGCGCCCCCGCCGGTCCCCAGGGCGGCGGGGGGGTCACGTGACCCCCCCGAACCGGAAGTGGCCCCTGGGGGGGTCACGTGACCCCCGCCGGACCGGAAGTGCCCCGCCGGCCGCCATCTTGGATCCCGGGGGCGGCCATCTTGGCGCGGGGGCGGTTCCCGAGCCGATTCGGGGCCTAACGAGCCCTTTCGGGGGCCCCTGCGGCGCCCCCCGCCGGTCCCAGGGCGGCGGGGGGGGTCACGTGACCCCCCGAACCGGAAGTGGCCCCTGGGGGGGTCACGTGACCCCCGCCGGACCGGAAGTGCCCCGCCGGCCGCCATCTTGGATCCCGGGGGCGGCCATCTTGGCGCGGGGGCGGTTCCCGAGCCGAATCTCGGCCTAACGAGCCCGTTCGGGGGCCCCTCCGGCGCCCCCGCCGGTCCCCAGTGCGGCGGGGGGGTCACGTGACCCCCCCGAACCGGAAGTGGCCCCTGGGGGGGTCACGTGACCCCCGCCGGACCGGAAGTGCCCCGCCGGCCGCCATCTTGGATCCCGGGGGTGGCCATCTTGGCGCGGGTGCGTTTCCCGAGCCGATTCGGGGCCTAACGAGCCCTTTCGGGGTCCCCAGGGCGGCGGGGGGGTCACGTGACCCCCCCGAACCGGAAGTGGCCCCTGGGGGGGTCACGTGACCCCCGCCGGACCGGAAGTGCCCCGCCGGCCGCCATCTTGGATCCCGGGGGCGGCCATCTTGGCGCGGGGGCGGTTCCCGAGCTGAATCTCGGCCTAACGAGCCCGTTCGGGGGCCCCTGCGGCGCCCCCGCCGGTCCCCAGGGCGGCGGGGGGGGTCACGTGACCCCCCCGAACCGGAAGTGGCCCCTGGGGGGGTCACGTGACCCCCGCCGGACCGGAAGTGCCCCGCCGGCCGCCATCTTGGATCCCGGGGGCGGCCATCTTGGCGCGGGGGTTGTTCCCGAGCCGATTCGGGGCCTAGCGAGCCCGTTCGGGGGCCCCTGCGGCGCCCCCGCCGGTTCCCAGGGCGGCGGGGGTGGTCACGTGACACCCCCGAACCGGAAGTGGCCCCTGGGGGGGTCACGTGACCCCCGCCGGACCGGAAGTGCCCCGCCGGCCGCCATCGTGGATCCCGGGGGCGGCCATCTTGGCGCGGGGGCGGTTCCCGAGCCGATTCGGGGCCTAACGAGCCCTTTCGGGGGCCCCTGCGGCGCCCCCGCCGGTCCCCAGGGCGGCGGGGGGGGTCACGTGACCCCCCCGAACCGGAAGTGGCCCCTGGGGGGGTCACGTGACCCCCGCCGGACCGGAAGTGCCCCGCCGGCCGCCATCTTGGATCCCGGGGGCGGCCATCTTGGCCCGGGGGCGGTTCCCGAGCCGAATCTCGGCCTAACTAGCCCGTTCGGGGGCCCCTGCGGCGCCCCCGCCGGTCCCCAGGGCGGCGGGGGGGGTCACGTGACCCCCCCGAACCGGAAGTGGCCCCTGGGGGGGTCACGTGACCCCCGCCGGACAGGAAGTGCCCCGCCGGCCGCCATTTTGCATCCCGGGGGCGGCCATCTTGGCGCGGGGGCGGTTCCCGAGCCGATTCGGGGCCTAACGAGTACGTTCGGGGGCCCCTGGGGCGCCCCCGCCGGTCCCCAGGGCGGCGGGGGGGGTCACGTGACCCCCCCGAACCGGAAGTGGCCCCTGGGCGGGTCACGTGACCCCCGCCGGACCGGAAGTGCCCCGCCGGCCGCCATCTTGGATCCCGGGGGCGGCCATCTTGGCGCGGGGGCGGTTCCCGAGCCGATTCGGGGCCTAACGAGCCCGTTCGGGGGCCCCTGGGGCGCCCCCGCCGGTCCCCAGGGCGGCGGGGGGGGTCACGTGACCCCCCCGAACCGGAAGTGGCCCCTGGGGGGGTCACGTGACCCCCGCCGGACCGGAAGTGCCCCGCCGGCCGCCATCTTGGATCCCGGGGGCGGCCATCTTGGCGCGGGGGTTGTTCCCGAGCCGATTCGGGGCCTAGCGAGCCCGTTCGGGGGCCCCTGCGGCGCCCCCGCCGGTTCCCAGGGCGGCGGGGGGGGTCACGTGACCCCCCCGAACCGGAAGTGGCCCCTGGGGGGGTCACGTGACCCCCGCCGGACCGGAAGTGCCCCGCCGGCCGCCATCTTGGATCCATGGGGCGGCCATCTTGGCGCAGGGGCGGTTCCCGAGCCGATTCGTGGCCTAACGAGCCCTTTCGGGGGCCCCTGCGGCGCCCCCGCCGGTCCCCAGGGCGGCGGGGGGGGTCACGTGACCCCCCCGAACCGGAACTGGCCCCTGGGGGGGTCACGTGACCCCCGCCGGACCGGAAGTGCCCCGCCGGCCGCCATCTTGGATCCCGGGGGCGGCCAACTTGGCGCGGGGGCGGTTCCCGAGCCGATTCGGGGCCTAACGAGCCCGTTCGGGGGCCCCTGGGGCGCCCCCGCCGGTTCCCAGGGCGGCGGGGGGGGTCACGTGACCCCCCCGAACCGGAAGTGGCCCCTGGGGGGGTCACGTGACCCCCGCCGGACCGGAAGTGCCCCGCCGGCCGCCATCTTGGATCCCGGGGGCGGCCATCTTGGCGCGGGGGCGGTTCCCGAGCCGATTCGGGGCCTAACGAGCCCGTTCGGGGGCCCCTGCGGCGCCCCCGCCGGTCCCCAGGGCGGCGGGGGGGGTCACGTGACCCCCCCGAACCGGAAGTGGCCCCTGGGGGGGTTCACGTGACCCCTGCCGGACCGGAAGTGCCCCGCCGGCCGCCATCTTGGATCCCGGGGGCGGCCATCTTGGCGCGGGGGTTGTTCCCGAGCCGATTCGGGGCCTAGCGAGCCCGTTCGGGGGCCCCTGCGGCGCCCCCGCCGGTTCCCAGGGCGGCGGGGGTGGTCACGTGACACCCCCGAACCGGAAGTGGCCCCTGGGGGGGTCACGTGACCCCCGCCGGACCGGAAGTGCCCCGCCGGCCGCCATCTTGGATCCCGGGGGCGGCCATCTTGGCGCGGGGGCGGTTCCCGAGCCGATTCGGGGCCTAACGAGCCCTTTCGGGGGCCCCTGCGGCGCCCCCGCCGGTCCCCAGGGCGGCGGGGGGGGTCACGTGACCCCCCCGAACCGGAAGTGGCCCCTGGGGGGGTCACGTGACCCCCGCCGGACCGGAAGTGCCCCGCCGGCCGCCATCTTGGATCCCGGGGGCGGCCATCTTGGCCCGGGGGCGGTTCCCGAGCCGAATCTCGGCCTAACGAGCCCGTTCGTGGGCCCCTGCGGCGCCCCCGCCGGTCCCCAGGGCGGCGGGGGGGGTCACGTGACCCCCCCGAACCGGAAGTGGCCCCTGGGGGGGTCACGTGACCCCCGCCGGACCGGAAGTGCCCCGCCGGCCGCCATCTTGGATCCCGGGGGCGGCCATCTTGGCGCGGGGGCGGTTCCCGAGCCGATTCGGGGCCTAACGAGCCCGTTCGGGGGCCCCTGGGGCGACCCCGCCGGTCCCCAGGGCGGCGGGGGGGGTCACGTGACCCCCCCGAACCGGAAGTGGCCCCTGGGGGGGTCACGTGACCCCCGCCGGACCGGAAGTGCCCCGCCGGCCGCCATCTTGGATCCCGGGGGCGGCCATCTTGGCGCGGGGGCGGTTCCCGAGCCGAATCTCGGCCTAACGAGCCCGTTCGGGGGCCCCTGCGGCGCCCCCGCCGGTCCCCAGGGCGGCGGGGGGGGTCACGTGACCCCCCCGAACCGGAAGTGGCCCCTGGGGGGGTCACGTGACCCCCGCCGGACCGGAAGTGCCCCGCCGGCCGCCATCTTGGATCCCCGGGGCGGCCATCTTGGCGCGGGGGCTGTTCCCGAGCCGATTCGGGGCCTAACGAGCCCGTTCGGGGGCCCCTGCGGCGCCCCCGCCGGTTCCCAGGGCGGCGCGGGTGGTCACGTGACACCCCCGAACCGGAAGTGGCCCCTGGGGGGGTCACGTGACCCCCGCCGGACCGGAAGTGCCCCGCCGGCCGCCATCTTGGATCCCGGGGGTGGCCATCTTGGCGCGGGGGCGTTTCCCGAGCCGATTCGGGGCCTAACGAGCCCTTTCGGGGGCCCCCGCGGCGCCCCCGCCGGTCCCCAGGGCGGCGGGGGGGTCACGTGACCACCCCGAACCGGAAGTGGCCCCTGGGGGGGTCACGTGACCCCCGCCGGACCGGAAGTGCCCCGCCGGCCGCCATCTTGGATCCCGGGGGCGGCCATCTTGGCGCGGGGGCGGTTCCCGAGCCGATTTGGGGCCTAACGAGCCCGTTCGGGGGCCCCTGGGGCGCCCCCTCCGGTCCCCAGGGCGGCGGGGGGGGTCACGTGACCCCCTCGAACCGGAAGTGGCCCCTGGGGGGGGTCACGTGACCCCCGCCGGACCGGAAGTGCCCCGCCGGCCGCCATCTTGGATCCCGGGGGCGGCCATCTTGGCGCGGGGGCTGTTCCCGAGCCGATTCGGGGCCTAGCGAGCCCGTTCGGGGGCCCCTGCGGCGCCCCCGCCGGTTCCCAGGGCGGCGGGGGTGGTCACGTGACACCCCCGAACCGGAAGTGGCCCCTGGGGGGGTCACGTGACCCCCGCCGGACCGGAAGTGCCCCGCCGGCCGCCATCTTGGATCCCGGGGGCGGCCATCTTGGCGCGGGGGCGGTTCCCGAGCCGATTCGGGGCCTAACGAGCCCTTTCGGGGGCCCCTGCGGCGCCCCCGCCGGTCCCCAGGGCGGCGGGGGGGGTCACGTGACCCCCCCGAACCGGAAGTGGCCCCTGGGGGGGTCACGTGACCCCCGCCGGACCGGAAGTGCCCCGCCGGCCGCCATCTTGGATCCCGGGGGCGGCCATCTTGGCGCGGGGGCGGTTCCCGAGCCGAATCTCGGCCTAACGAGCCCGTTCGGGGGCCCCTGCGGCGCCCCCGCCGGTCCCCAGGGCGGCGGGGGGGTCACGTGACCCCCCCGAACCGGAAGTGGCCCCTGGGGGGGTCACGTGACCCCCGCCGTACCGGAAGTGCCCCGCCGGCCGACATCTTGGATCCCGGGGGCGGCCATCTTGGCGCGGGTGCGGTTCCCGAGCCGATTCGGGGCCTAACGAGCCCGTTTGGGGGCCCCTGGGGCGCCCCCCGCCGGTCCCCAGGGCGGCGGGGGGGGTCACGTGACCCCCCCGAACCGGAAGTGGCCCCTGGGGGGGTCACGTGACCCCCGCCGGACCGGAAGTGCCCCGCCGGCCGCCATCTTGGATCCCGGGGGCGGCCATCTTGGCGCGGGGGCGGTTCCCGAGCCGAATCTCGGCCTAACGAGCCCGTTCGGGGGCCCCTGCGGCGCCCCCGCCGGTCCCCAGGGCGGCGGGGGGGGTCACGTGACCCCCCCGAACCGGAAGTGGCCCCTGGGGGGGTCACGTGACCCCCGCCGGACCGGAAGTGCCCCGCCGGCCGCCATCTTTGATCCCCGGGGCGGCCATCTTGGCGCGGGGGCTGTTCCCGAGCCGATTCGGGGCCTAACGAGCCAGTTCGGGGGCCCCTGCAGCGCCCCCGCCGGTTCCCAGGGCGGCGCGGGTGGTCACGTGACCCCCCCGAACCGGAAGTGGCCCCTGGGGGGGTCACGTGACCCCCGCCAGAACGGAAGTGCCCCGCCGGCCGCCATCTTGGATCCCGGGGGCGGCCATCTTGGCGCGGGGGCGTTTCCCGAGCCGATTCGGGGCCTAACGAGCCCTTTCGGGGGCCCCTACGGCGCCCCCGCCGGTCCCCAGGGCGGCGGGGGGGTCACGTGACCCCCCCGAACCGGAAGTGGCCCCTGGGGGGGTCACGTGACCCCCGCCGGACCGGAAGTGCCCCGCCGGCCGCCATCTTGGATCCTGGGGGCGGCCATCTTGGCGCGGGGGCGGTTCCCGAGCCGAATCTCGGCCTAACGAGCCCGTTCGGGGGCCCCTGTGGCGCCCCCGCCGGTCCCCAGGGCGGCGGGGGGGGGGTCACGTGACCCCCCCCGAACCGGAAGTGGCCCCTGGGGGGGTCACGTGACCCCCGCCGGACCGGAAGTGCCCCGCCGGCCGCCATCTTGGATCCCGGGGGCGGCCATCTTGGCGCGGGGGCGGTTCCCGAGCCGATTCGGGGCCTAACGAGCCCGTTCGGGGGCCCCTGGGGCGCCCCCGCCGGTCCCCAGGGTGGCGGGGGGGGTCACGTGACCCCCCCGAACCGGAAGTGGCCCCTGGGGGGGTCACGTGACCCCCGCCGGACCGGAAGTGCCCCGCCGGCCGCCATCTTGGATCCCGGGGGCGGCCATCTTGGCGCGGGGGTTGTTCCCGAGCCGATTCGGGGCCTAGAGAGCCCGTTCGGGGGCCCCTGCGGCGCCCCCGCCGGTTCCCAGGGCGGCGGGGGTGGTCACGTGACACCCCCGAACCGGAAGTGGCCCCTGGGGGGGTCACGTGACCCCCGCCGGACCGGAAGTGCCCCGCCGGCCGCCATCTTGGATCCCGGGGGCGGCCATCTTGGCGCGGGGGCGGTTCCCGAGCCGATTCGGGGCCTAACGAGCCCTTTCGGGGGCCCCTGCGGCGCCCCCGCCGGTCCCCAGGGCGGCGGGGGGGGTCACGTGACCCCCCCGAACCGGAAGTGGCCCCTGGGGGGGTCACGTGACCCCCGCCGGACCGGAAGTGCCCCGCCGGCCGCCATCTTGGATCCCGGGGGCGGCCATCTTGGCCCGGGGGCGGTTCCCGAGCCGAATCTCGGCCTAACGAGCCCGTTCGGGGGCCCCTGCGGCGCCCCCGCCGGTCCCCAGGGCGGCGGGGGGGGTCACGTGACCCCCCCGAACCGGAAGTGGCCCCTGGGGGGGTCACGTGACCCCCGCTGGACAGGAAGTGCCCCGCCGGCCGCCATTTTGGATCCCGGGGGCGGCCATCTTGGCGCGGGGGCGGTTCCCGAGCCGATTCGGGGCCTAACGAGTACGTTCGGGGGCCCCTGGGGCGCCCCCGCCGGTCCCCAGGGCGGCGGGGGGGGTCACGTGACCCCCCCGAACCGGAAGTGGCCCCTGGGGGGGTCACGTGACCCCCGCCGGAACGGAAGTGCCCCGCCGGCCGCCATCTTGGATCCATGGGGCGGTTTTCTTGGCGCAGGGGCGGTTCCCGAGCCGATTCGTGGCCTAACGAGCCCTTTCGGGGGCCCCTGCGGCGCCCCCGCCGGTCCCCAGGGCGGCGGGGGGGGTCACGTGACCCCCCCGAACCGGAAGTGGCCCCTGGGGGGGTCACGTGACCCCCGCCGGACCGGAAGTGCCCCGCCGGCCGCCATCTTGGATCCCGGGGGCGGCCAACTTGGCGCGGGGGCGGTTCCCGAGCCGATTCGGGGCCTAACGAGCCCGTTCGGGGGCCCCTGGGGCGCCCCCGCCGGTTCCCAGGGCGGCGGGGGGGGTCACGTGACCCCCCCGAACCGGAAGTGGCCCCTGGGGGGGTCACGTGACCCCCGCCGGACCGGAAGTGCCCCGCCGGCCGCCATCTTGGATCCCGGGGGCGGCCATCTTGGCGCGGGGGCGGTTCCCGAGCCGAATCTCGGCCTAACGAGCCCGTTCGGGGGCCCCTGCGGCGCCCCCGCCGGTCCCCAGGGCGGCGGGGGGGGTCACGTGACCCCCCCGAACCGGAAGTGGCCCCTGGGAGGGTCACGTGACCCCCGCCGGACGGGAAGTGCCCCGCCGGCCGCCATCTTGGATCCCGGGGGCGGCCATCTTGGCGCGGGGGGCGGTTCCCGAGCCGATTTGGGGCCTAACGAGCCCGTTCGGGGGCCCTTGGGGCGCCCCCGCCGGTCCCCAGGGCGGTGGGGGGGGTCACGTGACACCCCCGAACCGGAAGTGGCCCCTGGGGGGGTCACGTGACCCCCGCCGGACCGGAAGTGTCCCGCCGGCCGCCATCTTGGATCCCGGGGGCGGCCATCTTGGCGCGGGGGCGGTTCCCGAGCCGAATCTCGGCCTAACGAGCCCGTTCGGGGGCCCCTGCGGCGCCCCCGCCGGTCCCCAGGGCGGCGGGGGGGGTCACGTGACCCCCCCGAACCGGAAGTGGCCCCTGGGGGGGTCACGTGACCCCCGCCGGACCGGAAGTGCCCCGCCGGCCGCCATCTTGGATCCCGGGGGCGGCCATCTTGGCGCGGGGGGCGGTTCCCGAGCCGATTCGGGGCCTAACGAGCCCGTTCGGGGGCCCCTGGGGCGCACCCGCCGGTCCCCAGGGCGGCGGGGGGGGTCACGTGACCCCCCCGAACCGGAGGTGGCCCCTGGGGGGGTTACGTGACCCCCGCCGGACCGGAAGTGCCCCGCCGGCCGCCATCTTGGATCCCGGGGGCGGCCATCTTGGCGCGGGGGCGGTTCCCGAGCCGAATCTCGGCCTAACGAGCCCGTTTGGGGGCCCCTGCGGCGCCCCCGCCGGTCCCCAGGGCGGCGGGGGGGGTCACGTGACCCCCCCGAACCGGAAGTGGCCCCTGGGGGGGTCACGTGACCCCCGCCGGACCGGAAGTGCCCCGCCGGCCGCCATCTTGGATCCCGGGGGCGGCCATCTTGGCGCGGGGGGCGGTTCCCGAGCCGATTCGGGGCCTAACGAGCCCGTTCGGGGGCCCCTGCGGCGCCCCCAGCCGGTCCCCAGGGCGGCGGGGAGGGTCACGTGACCCCCCCGAACCGGAAGTGGCCCCTGGGGGGGTCACGTGACCCCCGCCGGACCGGAAGTGCCCCGCCGGCCGCCATCTTGGATCCCGGGGGCGGCCATCTTGGCGCGGGGGCGGTTCCCGAGCCGATTCGGGGCCTAGCGAGCCCGTTCGGGGGCCCCTGCGGCGCCCCCGCCGGTCCCCAGGGCGGCGGGGGTGGTCACGTGACACCCCCGAACCGGAAGTGGCCCCTGGGGGGGTCACGTGACCCCCGCCGGACGGGAAGTGCCCCGCCGGCCGCCATCTTGTATCCCGGGGGCGGCCATCTTGGCCCGGGGGCGGTTCCCGAGCCGAATCTCGGCCTAACGAGCCCTTTCGGGGGCCCCTGCGGCGCCCCCGCCGGTCCCCAGGGCGGCGGGGGGGGTCACGTGACCCCCCCGAACCGGAAGTGGCCCCTGGGGGGGTCACGTGACCCCCGCCGGACCGGAAGTGCCCCGCCGGCCGCCATCTTGGATCCCGGGGGCGGCCATCTTGGCGCGGGGGCGGTTCCCGAGCCGATTCGGGGCCTAACGAGCCCTTTCGGGGGCCCCTGGGGCGCACCCGCCGGTCCCCAGGGCGGTGGGGGGGGTCACGTGACCCCCCCGAACCGGAGGTGGACCCTGGGGGGGTCACGTGACCCCCGCCGGACCGGAAGTGCCCCGCCGGCCGCCATCTTGGATCCCGGGGGCGGCCATCTTGGCGCGGGGGCGGTTCCCGAGCCGATTCGGGGCCTAACGAGCCCGTTCGGGGGCCCCTGCGGCGCCCCCGCCGGTCCCCAGGGCGGCGGGGGGGGTCACGTGACCCCCCCGAACCGGAAGTGGCCCCTGGGGGGGTCACGTGACCCCCGCCGGACCGGAAGTGCCCCGCCGGCCGCCATCTTGGATCCCGGGGGCGGCCATCTTGGCGCGGGGGGCGGTTCCCGAGCCGATTCGGGGCCTAACGAGCCCGTTCGGGGGCCCCTGGGGCGCCCCCGCCGGTCCCCAGGGCGGCGGGGGGGGTCACGTGACCCCCCCGAACCGGAAGTGGCCCCTGGGAGGGTCACGTGACCCCCGCCGGACGGGAAGTGCCCCGCCGGCCGCCATCTTGGATCCCGGGGGCGGCCATCTTGGCGCGGGGGCGGTTCCCGAGCCGATTCGGGGCCTAGCGAGCCCGTTCGGGGGCCCCTGCGGCGCCCCCGCCGGTCCCCAGGGCGGCGGGGGTGGTCACGTGACACCCCCGAACCGGAAGTGGCCCCTGGGGGGGGTCACGTGACCCCCGCCGGACCGGAAGTGCCCCGCCGGCCGCCATCTTGTATCCCGGGGGCGGCCATCTTGGCCCGGGGGCGGTTCCCGAGCCGAATCTCGGCCTAACGAGCCCGTTCGGGGGCCCCTGGGGCGCCCCCGCCGGTCCCCAGGGCGGCGGCGGGGGTCACGTGACCCCCCCGAACCGGAAGTGGCCCCTGGGGGGGTCACGTGACCCCCGCCGGACCGGAAGTGCCCCGCCGGCCGCCATCTTGGATCCCGGGGGTGGCCATCTTGGCGCAGGGGCATTTCCCGAGCCGATTCGGGGCCTAACGAGCCCTTTCGGGGGCCCTTGCGGCGCCCCCGCCGGTCCCCAGGGCGGCGGGGGGGTCACGTGACCACCCCGAACCGGAAGTGGCCCCTGGGGGGGTCACGTGACCCCCGCCGGACCGGAAGTGCCCCGCCGACCGCCATCTTGGATCCTGGGGGCGGCCATCTTGGCGCGGGGGCGTTTCCCGAGCCGATTCGGGGCCTAACGAGCCCTTTCGGGGTCCCCAGGGCGGCGGGGGGGTCACGTGACCCCCCCGAACCGGAAGTGGCCCCTGGGGGGGTCACGTGACCCCCGCCGGACCGGAAGTGCCCCGCCGGCCGCCATCTTGGATTCCGGGGGCGGCCATCTTGGCGCGGGGGCGGTTCCCGAGCCGAATCTCGGCCTAACGAGCCCGTTCGGGGGCCCCTGCGGCGCCCCCCGCCGGTCCCCAGGGCGGCGGGGGGGGTCACGTGACCCCCCCGAACCGGAAGTGGCCCCTGGGGGGGTCACGTGACCCCCGCCGGACCGGAAGTGCCCCGCCGGCCGCCATCTTGGATCCCGGGGGCGGCCATCTTGGCGCGGGGGCGGTTCCCGAGCCGATTCGGGGCCTAACGAGCCCGTTCGGGGGCCCCTGCGGCGCCCCCGCCGGTCCCCAGGGCGGCGGGGGGGGTCACGTGACCCCCCCGAACCGGAAGTGGCCCCTGGGGGGGTCAGGTGACCCCCGCCGGACCGGAAGTGCCCCGCCGGCCGCCATCTTGGATCCCGGGGGCGGCCATCTTGGCGCGGGGGGCGGTTCCCGAGCCGATTCGGGGCGTAACGAGCCCGTTCGGGGGCCCCTGCGGCGCCACCGCCGGTCCCCAGGGCGGCGGGGGGGGTCACGTGACCCCCCCCGAACCGGAAGTGGCCCCTGGGGGGGTCACGTGACCCCCGCCGGACCGGAAGTGCCCCGCCGGCCGCCATCTTGGATCCCGGGGGGCGGCCATCTTGGCGCGGGGGCGGTTCCCGAGCCGATTCGGGGCCTAACGAGCCCGTTCGGGGGCCCCTGCGGCGCCCCCGCCGGTCCCCAGGGCGGCGGGGGGGGTCACGTGACCCCCCCGAACCGGAAGTGGCCCCTGGGGGGGTCACGTGACCCCCGCCGGACCGGAAGTGGCCCGCCGGCCGCCATCTTGGGTCCCGGGGGCGGCCATCTTGGGGCGGGGGCGGTTCCCGAGCCGATTCGGGGCCTAACGAGCCCGTTCGGGGGCCCCTGCGGCGCCCCCGCCGGTCCCCAGGGCGGCGGGGGGGGTCACGTGACCCCCCCGAACCGGAAGTGGCCCCTGGGGGGGTCACGTGACCCCCGCCGGACCGGAAGAGCCCCGCCGGCCGCCATCTTGGATCCCGGGGGCGGCCATCTTGGCGCGGGGGCGGTTCCCGAGCCGATTCGGGGCCTAACGAGCCCGTTCGGGGGCCCCTGCGGCGCCCCCCGCCGGTCCCCAGGGCGGCGGGGGGGGTCACGTGACCCCCCCCGAACCGGAAGTGGCCCCTGGGGGGGTCACGTGACCCCCGCCGGACCGGAAGTGCCCCGCCGGCCGCCATCTTGGATCCCGGGGGTGGCCATCTTGGCGCGGGGGCGGTTCCCGAGCCGATTCGGGGCCTAACGAGCCCGTTCGGGGGCCCCTGCGGCGCCCCCGCCGGTCCCCAGGGCGGCGGGGGGGGTCACGTGACCCCCCCCGAACCGGAAGTGGCCCCTGGGGGGGTCACGTGACCCCCGCCGGACCGGAAGTGCCCCGCCGGCCGGCCATCTTGGATCCCGGGGGCGGCCATCTTGGCGCGGGGGCGGTTCCCGAGCCGATTCGGGGCCTAACGAGCCCGTTCGGGGGCCCCTGCGGCGCCCCCGCCGGTCCCCAGGGCGGCGGGGGGGGTCACGTGACACCCCCGAACCGGAAGTGGCCCCTGGGGGGGTCACGTGACCCCCGCCGGACCGGAAGTGGCCCGCCGGCCGCCATCTTGGATCCCGGGGGCGGCCCATCTTGGGGCGGGGGCGGTTCCCGAGCCGATTCGGGGCCTAACGAGCCCGTTCGGGGGCCCCTGCGGCGCCCCCAGCCGGTCCCCAGGGCGGCGGGGGGGTCACGTGACCCCCCCCGAACCGGAAGTGGCCCCTGGGGGGGTCACGTGACCCCCGCCGGACCGGAAGAGCCCCGCCGGCCGCCATCTTGGATCCCGGGCGCGGCCATCTTGGCGCTGGGGGCGGTTCCCGAGCCGATTCGGGGCCTAACGAGCCCGTTCGGGGGCCCCTGCGGCGCCCCCCGCCGGTCCCCAGGGCGGCGGGGGGGGTCACGTGACCCCCCCCGAACCGGAAGTGGCCCCTGGGGGGGTCACGTGACCCCCGCCGGACCGGAAGTGCCCCGCCGGCCGCCATCTTGGATCCCGGGGGTGGCCATCTTGGCGCTGGGGGGCGGTTCCCGAGCCGATTCGGGGCCTAACGAGCCCGTTCGGGGGCCCCTGCGGCGCCCCCGCCGGTCCCCAGGGCGGCGGGGGGGTCACGTGACCCCCCCCGAACCGGAAGTGGCCCCTGGGGGGGTCACGTGACCCCCGCCGGACCGGAAGTGCCCCGCCGGCCGCCATCTTGGATCCCGGGGGCGGCCATCTTGGCGCGTGGGGGCGGTTCCCGAGCCGATTCGGGGCGTAACGAGCCCGTTCGGGGGCCCCTGCGGCGCCCCCGCCGGTCCCCCAGGGCGGCGGGGGGGGGTCACGTGACCCCCCCCGAACCGGAAGTGGCCCCCTGGGGGGGTCACGTGACCCCCGCCGGACCGGAACTGCCCCGCCGGCCGCCATCTTGGATCCCGGGGGCGGCCATCTTGGCGCGGGGGGCGGTTCCCGAGCCGATTCGGGCCTAACGAGCCCGTTCGGGAGGCCCTGGGGCACCCCCGCCGGTCCCCAGGGCGGCGGGGGGGTCACGTGACCTCCCCCCGAACCGGAAGTGGCTCCTGGGGGGGGTCACGTGACCCCCGCCGGACCGGAAGTGCCCCGCCGGCCGCCATCTTGGATCCCGGGGGCGGCCATCTTGGCGCGGGGGGCGGTTCCCGAGCCGATTCGGGGCATAACGAGCCCGTTCCGGAGGCCCTGGGGCGCCCCCGCCGGTCCCCACGGCGGCGGGGGGGGTCACGTGACCTCCCCCCGAACCGGAAGTGGCCCCTGAGGGGGTCACGTGACCCCCGCCGGACCGGAAGTGCCCCGCCGGCCGCCATCTTGGATCCCGGGGGCGGCCATCTTGGCGCGGGGGGGCGGTTCCCGAGCCGATTCGGGGCCTAACGAGCCCGTTCGGGGGCCCCTGGGGCGCCCCCGCCGGTCCCCAGGGCGGCGGGGGGGTCACGTGACCTCCCCCGAACCGGAAGTGGCCCCTGGGGGGGTCACGTGACCCCCCGCCGGACCGGAAGTGCCCCGCCGGCCGCCATCTTGGATCCCGGGGGCGGCCATCTTGGCGCGGGGGCGGTTCCCGAGCCGATTCGGGGCCTAACGAGCCCGTTCGGGGGCCCCTGCGGCGCCCCCGCCGGTCCCCAGGGCGGCGGGGGGGGTCACGTGACCCCCCCGAACCGGAAGTGGCCCCTGGGGGGGTCACGTGACCCCCGCCGGACCGGAAGTGCCCCGCCGGCCGCCATCTTGGATCCCGGGGACGGCCATCTTGGCGCTAGGGGGCGGTTCCCGAGCCGATTCGGGGCCTAACGAGCCCGTTCGGGGGGCCCCTGCGGCGCCCCCGCCGGTCCCCAGGGCGGCGGGGGGGGGTCACGTGACCCCCCCCGAACCGGAAGTGGCCCCTGGGGGGGTCACGTGACCCCCGCCGGACCGGAAGTGCCCCGCCGGCCGCCATCTTGGATCCCGGGGGCGGCCATCTTGGCGCGGGGGCGGTTCCCGAGCCGATTCGGGGCCTAACGAGCCCGTTCGGGAGGCCCTGGGGCACCCCCGCCGGTCCCCAGGGCGGCGGGGGGGTCACGTAACCTCCCCCCCGAACCGGAAGTGGCTCCTGGGGGGGTCACGTGACCCCCGCCGGACCGGAAGTGCCCCGCCGGCCGCCATCTTGGATCCCGGGGGCGGCCATCTTGCGCGGCGGGGGCGGTTCCCGAGCCGATTCGGGGCATAACGAGCCCGTTCCGGAGGCCCTGGGGCGCCCCCGCCGGTCCCCAGGGCGGCGGGGGGGTCACGTGACCTCCCCGAACCGGAAGTGGCCCCTGAGGGGGGTCACGTGACCCCCGCCGGACCGGAAGTGCCCCGCCGGCCGCCATCTTGGATCCCGGGGGCGGCCATCTTGGCGCGGGGGCGGTTCCCGAGCCGATTCGGGGCCTAACGAGCCCGTTCGGGGGCCCCTGGGGCGCCCCCAGCCGGTCCCCAGGGCGGCGGGGGGGTCACGTGACCTCCCCCGAACCGGAAGTGGCCCCTGGGGGGGTCACGTGACCCCCGCCGGACCGGAAGTGCCCCGCCGGCCGCCATCTTGGATCCCGGGGGTGGCCATCTTGGGCGCGGGGGCGGTTCCCGAGCCGATTCGGGGCCTAACGAGCCCGTTCGGGGGCCCCTGCGGCGCCCCCGCCGGTCCCCCAGGGCGGCGGGGGGGGTCACGTGACCCCCCCGAACCGGAAGTGGCCCCTGGGGGGGTCACGTGACCCCCGCCGGACCGGAAGTGCCCCGCCGGCCGCCATCTTGGATCCCGGGGGCGGCCATCTTGGCGCGGGGGGCGGTTCCCGAGCCGATTCGGGGCCTAACGAGCCCGTTCGGGGGCCCCTGCGGCGCCCCCGCCGGTCCCCAGGGCGGCGGGGGGGGGTCACGTGACCCCCCCCGAACCGGAAGTGGCCCCTGGGGGGGTCACGTGACCCCCGCCGGACCGGAACTGCCCCGCCGGCCGCCATCTTGGATCCCGGGGGCGGCCATCTTGGCGCGGGGGCGGTTCCCGAGCCGATTCGGGGCCTAACGAGCCCGTTCGGGAGGCCCTGGGGCGCCCCCGCCGGTCCCCAGGGCGGCGGGGGGGTCACGTGACCTCCCCCCGAACCGGAAGTGGCTCCTGGGGGGGTCACGTGACCCCCGCCGGACCGGAAGTGCCCCCGCCGGCCGCCATCTTGGATCCCGGGGGCGGCCATCTTGGCGCGGGGGCGGTTCCCGAGCCGATTCGGGGCATAACGAGCCCGTTCCGGAGGCCCGGGGCGCCCCCGCCGGTCCCCAGGGCGGCGGGGGGGTCACGTGACCTCCCCCCGAACCGGAAGTGGCCCCTGAGGGGGTCACGTGACCCCCGCCGGACCGGAAGTGCCCCGCCGGCCGCCATCTTGGATCCCGGGGGCGGCCATCTTGGCACGCGGGCGGTTCCCGAGCCGATTCGGGGCCTAACGAGCCCGTTCGGGGGCCCCTGGGGCGCCCCCGCCGGTCCCCAGGGCGGCGGGGGGGTCACGTGACCTCCCCCGAACCGGAAGTGGCTCCTGGGGGGTCACGTGACCCCCGCCGGACCGGAAGTGCCCCGCCGGCCGCCATCTTGGATCCCGGGGGCGGCCATCTTGGCGCGGGGGCGGTTCCCGAGCCGATTCGGGGCCTAACGAGCCCGTTCGCGGGCCCCTGCGGCGCCCCCCGCCGGTCCCCAGGGCGGCGGGGGGGGTCACGTGACCCCCCCGAACCGGAACTGGCCCCTGGGGGGGTCACGTGACCCCCGCCGGACCGGAAGTGCCCCGCCGGCCGCCATCTTGGATCCCGGGGGCGGCCATCTTGGCGCGGGGGGCGGTTCCCGAGCCGATTCGGGGCCTAACGAGCCCGTTCGGGGGCCCCTGCGGCGCCCCCGCCGGTCCCCCAGGGCGGCGGGGGGGGTCACGTGACCCCCCCGAACCGGAAGTGGCCCCTGGGGGGGTCAGGTGACCCCCGCCGGACCGGAAGTGCCCCGCCGGCCGACATCTTGGATCCTGGTGCGGCCATCTTGGCGCTGGGGGCGGTTCCCGAGCCGATTCGGGGCCTAACGAGCCCGTTCGGGGGCCCCTGCGGCGCCCCCGCCGGTCCCCAGGGCGGCGGGGGGGGTCACGTGACCCCCCGAACCGGAAGTGGCCCCTGGGGGGGTCACGTGACCCCCGCCGGACCGGAAGTGCCCCGCCGGCCGCCATCTTGGATCCCGGGGGCGGCCATCTTGGCGCGGGGGCGGTTCCCGAGCCGATTCGGGGCCTAACGAGCCCGTTCGGGGCCCCTGCGGCGCCCCCGCCGGTCCCCAGGGCGGCGGGGGGGGGGGTCCACGTGACCCCCCCCGACCGGAAGTGGCCCCTGGGGGGGTCACGTGACCCCCGCCGGACCGGAACTGCCCCGCCGGCCGCCATCTTGGATCCCGGGGGCGGCCATCTTGGCGCGGGGGGCGGTTCCCGAGCCGATTCGGGGCCTAACGAGCCCGTTCGGGAGGCCCTGGGGCGCCCCCGCCGGTCCCCAGGGCGGCGGGGGGGTCACGTGACCTCCCCCCGAACCGGAAGTGGCTCCTGGGGGGGTCACGTGACCCCCGCCGGACCGGAAGTGCCCCGCCGGCCGCCATCTTGGATCCCGGGGGCGGCCATCTTGGCGCGGGGGCGGTTTCCCGAGCCGATTCGGGGCATAACGAGCCCGTTCCGGAGGGCCCGGGGCGCCCCCGCCGGTCCCCAGGGCGGCGGGGGGGTCACGTGACCTCCCCCCGAACCGGAAGTGGCCCCTGAGGGGGTCACGTGACCCCGCCGGACCGGAAGTGCCCCGCCGGCCGCCATCTTGGATCCCGGGGGCGGCCATCTTGGCGCGGGGGCGGTTCCCGAGCCGATTCGGGGCCTAACGAGCCCGTTCGGGGGCCCCTGCCGCGCCCCCGCCGGTCCCCAGGGCGGCGGGGGGGTCACGTGACCCCCCCGAACCGGAAGTGGCCCCTGGGGGGGTCACGTGACCCCCGCCGAACCGGAAGTGCCCCGCCGGCCGCCATCTTGGATCCCGGGGGCGGCCATCTTGGCGCGGGGGCGGTTCCCGAGCCGATTCGGGGCCTAACGAGCCCGTTCGGGGGCCCCTGCGGCGCCCCCGCCGGTCCCCAGGGCGGCGGGGGGGGTCACGTGACCCCCCCGAACCGGAAGTGGCCCCTGGGGGGGTCACGTGACCCCCGCCGGACCGGAAGTGCCCCGCCGGCCGCCATCTTGGATCCCGGGGGTGGCCATCTTGGCGCGGGGGGCGGTTCCCGAGCCGATTCGGGGCCTAACGAGCCCGTTCGGGGGCCCCTGCGGCGCCCCCCGCCGGTCCCCAGGGCGGCGGGGGGGGTCACGTGACCCCCCCGAACCGGAAGTGGCCCCTGGGGGGGTCACGTGACCCCCGCCGGACCGAAGTGCCCCGCCGGCCGCCATCTTGGATCCCGGGGGCGGCCATCTTGGCGCGGGGGGCGGTTCCCGAGCCGATTCGGGGCCTAACGAGCCCGTTCGGGGGCCCCTGCGGCGCCCCCGCCGGTCCCCAGGGCGGCGGGGGGGGGTCACGTGACCCCCCCCGAACCGGAAGTGGCCCCTGGGGGGGTCACGTGACCCCCGCCGGACCGGAACTGCCCCGCCGGCCGCCATCTTGGATCCGGGGGCGGCCATCTTGCGCGGGGGGCGGTTCCCGAGCCGATTCGGGGCCTAACGAGCCCGTTCGGGAGGCCCTGGGGCGCCCCCGCCGGTCCCCAGGGCGGCGGGGGGGTCACGTGACCTCCCCCCGAACCGGAAGTGGCTCCTGGGGGGGTCACGTGACCCCCGCCGGACCGGAAGTGCCCCGCCGGCCGCCATCTTGGATCCCGGGGGCGGCCATCTTGGCACGGGGGCGGTTCCCGAGCCGATTCGGGGCCTAACGAGCCCGTTCGGGGGCCCCTGGGGCGCCCCCCGCCGGTCCCCAGGGCGGCGGGGGGGTCACGTGACCCCCCCGAACCGGAAGTGGCCCCTGGGGGGGTCACGTGACCCCCGCCGGACCGGAAGTGCCCCGCCGGCCGCCATCTTGGATCCCGGGGGCGGCCATCTTGGCGCGGGGGCGGTTCCCGAGCCGATTCGGGGCCTAACGAGCCCGTTCGGGGGCCCCTGCGGCGCCCCCGCCGGTCCCCAGGGCGGCGGGGGGGGTCACGTGACCCCCCCCCGAACCGGAAGTGGCCCCTGGGGGGGTCACGTGACCCCCGCCGGACCGGAAGTGCCCCGCCGGCCGCCATCTTGGATCCCGGGGGCGGCCATCTTGGCGCGGGGGCGGTTCCCGAGCCGATTCGGGGCCTAACGAGCCCGTTCGGGGGCCCCTGCGGCGCCCCCGCCGGTCCCCAGGGCGGCGGGGGGGGTCACGTGACCCCCCCGAACCGGAAGTGGCCCCTGGGGGGGTCACGTGACCCCCGCCGGACCGGAAGTGCCCCGCCGGCCGCCATCTTGGATCCCGGGGGCGGCCATCTTGGCGCGGGGGCGGTTCCCGAGCCGATTCGGGGCCTAACGAGCCCGTTCGGGGGCCCCTGCGGCGCCCCCGCCGGTCCCCAGGGCGGCGGGGGGGGTCACGTGACCCCCCCGAACCGGAAGTGGCCCCTGGGGGGGTCACGTGACCCCCGCCGGACCGGAAGTGCCCCGCCGGCCGCCATCTTGGATCCCGGGGGCGGCCATCTTGGCGCTGGGGGGCGGTTCCCGAGCCGATTCGGGGCCTAACGAGCCCGTTCGGGGGCCCCTGCGGCGCCCCCCGCCGGTCCCCAGGGCGGCGGGGGGGGTCACGTGACCCCCCCCGAACCGGAAGTGGCCCCTGGGGGGGTCACGTGACCCCCGCCGGACCGGAAGTGCCCCGCCGGCCGCCATCTTGGATCCCGGGGGCGGCCATCTTGGCGCGGGGGCGGTTCCCGAGCCGATTCGGGGCCTAACGAGCCCGTTCGGGGGCCCCTGCGGCGCCCCCGCCGGTCCCCAGGGCGGCGGGGGGGGTCACGTGACCCCCCCGAACCGGAAGTGGCCCCTGGGGGGGTCACGTGACCCCCGCCGGACCGGAAGTGCCCCGCCGGCCGCCATCTTGGATCCCGGGGGCGGCCATCTTGGCGCGGGGGCGGTTCCCGAGCCGATTCGGGGCCTAACGAGCCCGTTCGGGGGCCCCTGCGGCGCCCCCGCCGGTCCCCAGGGCGGCGGGGGGGGTCACGTGACCCCCCCCGAACCGGAAGTGGCCCCTGGGGGGGTCACGTGACCCCCGCCGGACCGGAAGTGCCCCGCCGGCCGCCATCTTGGATCCCGGGGGCGGCCATCTTGGCGCGGGGGCGGTTCCCGAGCCGATTCGGGGCCTAACGAGCCCGTTCGGGGGCCCCTGCGGCGCCCCCGCCGGTCCCCAGGGCGGCGGGGGGGGTCACGTGACCCCCCCGAACCGGAAGTGGCCCCTGGGGGGGTCACGTGACCCCCGCCGGACCGGAAGTGCCCCGCCGGCCGCCATCTTGGATCCCGGGGGCGGCCATCTTGGCGCGGGGGCGGTTCCCGAGCCGATTCGGGGCCTAACGAGACCGTTCGGGGGCCCCTGCGGCGCCCCCGCCGGTCCCCAGGGCGGCGGGGGGGGTCACGTGACCCTCCCGAACCGGAAGTGGCCCCTGGGGGGGTCACGTGACCCCCGCCGGACCGGAAGTGCCCCGCCGGCCGCCATCTTGGATCCCGGGGGCGGCCATCTTGGCGCGGGGGCGGTTCCCGAGCCGATTCGGGGCCTAACGAGCCCGTTCGGGAGGCCCTGGGGCGCCCCCGCCGGTCCCCAGGGCGGCGGGGGGGTCACGTGACCTCCCCCCGAACCGGAAGTGGCTCCTGGGAGGGTCACGTGACCCCCGCCGGACCGGAAGTGCCCCGCCGGCCGCCATCTTGGATCCCGGGGGCGGCCATCTTGGCGCGGGGGCGGTTCCCGAGCCGATTCGGGGCCTAACGAGCCCGTTCGGGAGGCCCTGGGGCGCCCCCGCCGGTCCCCAGGGCGGCGGGGGGGTCACGTGACCTCCCCCCGAACCGGAAGTGGCTCCTGGGAGGGTCACGTGACCCCCGCCGGACCGGAAGTGCCCCGCCGGCCGCCATCTTGGATCCCGGGGGCGGCCATCTTGGCGCGGGGGCGGTTCCCGAGCCGATTCGGGGCCTAACGAGCCCGTTCCGGAGGCCCTGGGGCGCCCCCGCCGGTCCCCAGGGCGGCGGGGGGGTCACGTGACCTCCCCCCGAACCGGAAGTGGCCCCTGAGGGGGTCACGTGACCCCCGCCGGACCGGAAGTGCCCCGCCGGCCGCCATCTTGGATCCCGGGGGCGGCCATCTTGGCGCGGGGGCGGTTCCCGAGCCGATTCGGGGCCTAACGAGCCCGTTCGGGGTGCCCCCACGGCTTCCGTGACCCCCGCTAGATGCATAATTGTCCAATAATGAGATCAGCCTGCTTAGGAGTAGTCAGTTCTGCATTAGCGAGTAAGTTGATTCAGGTTTCCAGAGAATTGTTGCAAATTTTAATCCCCTGTAATTTATACTCTATATTACTGAGAAACGTGCTACCTGTGTCAGGTCACGTGTTGCCACATTGCGGATTCTTTTTTCCACATTCGTTTGGAATCAACCTCCGCATTTACTGGCAGATATTCCATAGATGATGTTGAAGAGAGTCCTTTCAGCTAGTTGTGTCAGTTATTTGAAATACACTTCCACTTATATACCTACCTTCAAAGGGGTAGAAATTATCTGCCCTGACCTAGGAGATCAATACATGGCTTAAATGTTTCATGGATATCTAGCTGAATTTTCCATTTTATTTTTGGGATCCAGAGAATCACTTTCTGCAGGTGAGAATAGCACAAGCCTAACCTGTTCCTATACGTACAGAAGTGCACATGTGCATGCATAATACTAACATAGAACCTTAATTGAAGAGAGGTGAGGCTGGGGGGGGGGGCTGGTGGCTCCATTGGTTAAGGGGCTGACTCCTGATTTTGGCTCAGGTCATGATCTCAGGTCATGGGATCACCCCATCTAGGGCTCTGTGCTCAGCGGGGAGTCTGCTGGAGATTTCTGTCTCTGTCTCCCTCTGCCCCTCCTCTTTCTCTCTCTCCCTTAAATAAATAAATCTTAAAAATAAAAAAGAAAAGGAATAAAGCCAAAGTGTGCATGTGCATGAATGTGTGTTTGTGTGTGTGTGTGTGTGTGTGTGTGTGTGTGTGTGTGTCTTCTAGGGCTTTCCTAATGTAGAATCCTCCTATCTTCCACACTTGAGAGATATTTCTTAAATACCCAGCAATTCCCTGTAATAAGGGCCAACATGTTTTGTGTGCCTACTGTGTACCAGGCCAATGCTGAACGAGTTACAAGGATTACCTCATTTAAGAAAGTCATCTTGTGAGGTTGGTACAGTTCTTATTCCCAGATGTCAGATGAAAAGGCTCAAGCCTAGAGCTAGAACTTGCTTTCCAGAGTGACACTACTAACAAGTGCTGGAAGTGGAATGGCGATGCGGGCAGGAGGCTTCCAAAGCATACACTGCTGATCTGTTACCACATCCTGGGTCCCTGCAGCCTCTCAACGTGTGGAATTCAATAAATGATAAAGACGATGCTGAATCACAGGAATCCTTTCACCCTTAACTTTTGGTGGAAAATTCCAAGACATGAAGACTAGCTAGCAAACAAGTTCTCAGCATCAGAAAGAGGAAACAGAGGAAAAGGGCAAAAATAAATGTACAGTTTCGTTCACAGTTGTGATTTTAAGGGAAAAATAATGAAAGAAAATTCAGCATGTAATCTTACGTGTGATATTAGAAAGTAAAGATGACTGGCATTACTAACTAGAAAGTCATGTCATTAGTCAGAAGGACTTACCCTATTCTATTGTCTTTACCTTGTTAAAGGGTGGAAAAGGTCCCTAATAGAATAAACAGATTATACTACAAAAAGCAAACATACAAGGATGGCTGAAAATAAAATGACTAATTTTCATCTCTCAAAAAAAAAAAACCCACAAAACAGAACAAATATATAACCCTGCCCCCAATGTTCATTCGCCAGAGCACTCTCTTCTTTGTGAAGATTGTGTCTCCCAGGCAGCTGTCCTGACTTGGGTTTGAATAAAACTCTCTTTCTTTCTCTCTAAGATGTTTTAAAAGGTTCATTCATTTAGTGTCGACAATAACACTATGTTTTCTTTTTAAGTGAAAAATAAATGTTCCTGGTTCACAACTGCGACAGCACTGGAGGATGGCTGTTCCTTCTGGCCCCTTCCCTGTAGAACCAAGCATGTGTATATAGATTCCAGCACAAATGGGCTCATCCTAGAAGGATGCTTTGAAGGTCTGAGAAGCACTATCCACTCCATGGGTGAGACAAGAAGGCAAAGCTATTCCCACTTGGAACATTCCTTCTGGGGCTTAAAATTGCCTTGGAAATGCATGAAAGCATTGCGTTTCCTAAAACCCAAGGCTGGAACAGTCTGAGAGCAGCTGACCTTGCCAGGAACCAGGCACACCCCTGCAAGGAGGGTTGGTGCAGAAGGGAAGGGACAGGGCTCTGAGGGTGGTCTGCAGCTAGAGGGGTCCGTGGAAGGGGCCGTGGTGTGTGTGTGTGTGTGTGTGTGTGTGTGTGTGTGTGTGTTGGGGCCCTGCCCACGATCCCACTCACGCCTGCGCAGGGCACTGTACCAAGGAGGTGCCTCCTTGACCCCCTGCGCTCCCAGAGTTGTGAGTCAGTGGGGCGGGTTGCCCGGCATTCAAGGGGCTGGAAGCACCACACTCCCCAACCAACCGTGTGGGGGAGGAGCTACGTCTCTATGGGCGGACCCAGAGCAGCCGAGGACGCAGACCGGGGAGCCAGAGAAGGGGAGCTCTGAGAGAGTCAACCTGTGGAGTTCCTGGCTGAGGGAGTGCGTGCTGTGTGTCGGGGTGGGGGTCTGGGAGTAGGGGGCACCCCGGGTGGGAGGTGAGGTTCTGGAAGGGCGTGTGGAGAGAGTTCCTCAGGGAGACTCAGGTGAGTTTTTTTTCCCTTGCAAGTCTCTTCTGCCCAGTCTCCGTCAACTGGCCTTATGCCCCAGACCCAGGAACTCCAGGGCGCCCGCTCAGCAGAGCTTTTGTGGGATGGGTTGCAGACATTCCAGGGTTTCCCGTGTTCCCCAGGAAGAGCGAGAGTAAGGACCGCACAGTCCCCAACTTCAGTGGGGTGCCCCCTGTCCCCTGACACAGTGCAGGTAACGGACCTTGAGCAGTACCCCGAGTTCAGCAGGGTGTTCCCTGTTCCCTCAGGCACAGGTGTGGTGGTAAGAAGCCCCAGAACCGTTTGGGGGCTTCAGTATTGTGTGCCCTGTCTCCCGGGGACCGTGGGAATGGGCTGTGAAGATAATTACTACTTAAAGAAACAAGTCTGTGTTTCCCCTTCTCCCAGAAACGGCAGCAGCTGTGCAGGCTTTAGGTCCGAGGAGCTGCCTTCTCCCCAGCTGACAGCACTTCTCTGGCTCCACGAGACCCAAGGTTTTAAACGTCTGCATCTGAGTCAGTGAGGCCTCTTGCCACAGGACGCCAGCATTCAGAGAAAGCTGCAGGTCCGTTTGGGGAAATGGCATCTCCACGTCAGGACTGGAGGTAAAACCTCTCATTAACCCACCATCTCCTGGGCTTTGCTCTTTGCTCTAGTTGAGCCATGAAGTAAAACTGAAGTAGTACTTGTCAGCGTTCTGGATTTGCTGAAAGAGGTACTTAGTTTCTGAGCAGGGAGAACGTTGCAGGGCATCCCATTTTCCCTGTTCCTTTATTGCTTATGAATGGATTTTGAACAGCTGTTTCCTAGAAACACTCTTTTATTAGAAAGGGAAGGTGAGATTTACTCTTTGTGTATTTTTAAGATATACTTTATTCCTCATCTCACAGTGTTTATTCTGTTGGGCCTAAGATGTGGTTGAGAAGCCACCATTTAGAGTTAGGTGGCTTTTTTGTCGTCAGATACAGATTTGGATGATGCCTTGTCCTATATCAAAGGTGATGTTTCATCACTGATTCGTCTTTTCATCCAAAGAGTTACAATGAGGGTCGAGGGAAAATTCAACATTATTCAAAGCAGCCTTTTCCTGTTTAAAAGTTGAGCTTGACTATCTAGCTTTACTAGATGTATCATCTCGGTATTTTGAAGTGCCATATTCTCTCTGTCGTTTCTTTGGTGGTGGAGTCAGAAGGAGAGTCTCTGGGAATTCCTCTGGATAGAGGCATGCCGGTGGCTTCAGGGGGCTTGGTGTCGGGAGCCCTGGGCGGAGTTCTGGAACTGCTTGCCCGATGCTGGGTGAGTCAGGTTATCCCACAGAGTTTCTGTTTCCTCCTTATGAGATTGCTGGAAGGTGACATAAGTCAAGCAGAGAAAGGCAATGATCATACAGTTTCACTCATTTATGGAACATAAGAAATAGCAGGGAGATCAGTAGGAGAAGGAAGGGAAGAATGAATGAGGAGCTTCACAGAAGGGGGAATGAATCACAAAAGACTATGGACTCTGGGAAACAAACTGAGGGCTTCAGAGGGGGAGGGTGGTGGTTGATTGGGATAGGCCACTGATGGGTATTAAGGAGGGCACGTATTGCACGGAGCCCTGGGTGTTAGCCGTAAACAAGGAATCATGGAACACTCCATCAAAAACTAATGATGTGGTGTATGGTGACTCACATAACATAATTAAAAAATTAAAAAAAAAGAAATTGCTGGAGGGTCATCTCTATGGAAAGGCTTTTTACACAGAAACTGTTCTGCCTAAGGAAGAGTAACTAAACATGATGTGATTTGGGCTGTATTATTCTGTAAATAATTTTAAAACTCCCTGTCCTAGGGATACGATATGTTATTGCACGCAGAGGCCTGAGAAAGCTGCAATGAAAGCTTGAGATCTCAGAGCACATTCGTGTTCCATGGATACGTCACTGAACGGTTTGCACAGGTAGGCAGGTAAGTGGAGAGAAATATGACAGAAGGGGAGAGAAGGTGTGAACCATTCATTAGGTAGCCTTCTCCCCTTCTCAGGAAAGCCTTGGGCCAGTGTCATTTTGGAAGAAGAGGGGGAATCCTGGAGCTTTGCAGCAGACAGGGGAGTTCCAGGTCTGGGTAGAGGTGACAGGGATCCCAGAGGAGAGCTGAGTGCATTCTGCAGCAGGGTGTGGGCAGGGCAAGCTCCAGGGGTGGCTGTGAGTCTCCCGTGTGACCGTTGTGACAGGTGAGGGCTGCGAGCAGGTTCCTGGCCGAGGACAGGTGAGGCACAGGTGGAGAGCTGGCCGAGCCCCTTCTTCAGGGCCACCGGCCTCACCAAACACACACAGCCTCATCGTCTGTCCCTGTCACTCCAATTCAGACTGTCAGAGTCGCCAGGCCGAGATGTTTGGTGGTGCTTCTTTCCTTGCATGCGTGCGAAGTTTCAAACCTGAGGTGACGGACGTGATGGGTCCTCAGAACATCTGTTACTCTTTTATTTCCTGCTCTACTTCCGATCGGTGAAGTGAATCGGACCTGCTAGTGGAAGGAGCTATCTGTGCGTTTTTATTTCCTAGTTTAATTAAACAATGGGAAAAGAGTCTTCTGAAATAGTAAAGGAATCCTTTCTGGGTGTTCATGTTTTTCTCTTCTGCGAGCCACATTCCGATATTAGAAATTATTTGTTAAAGTGAAACAGCCTCAGAGCTGTCACAGGGTTTGGTGGCCTTTGTGAGAGGGAGAAAGGGAGAAGGAGTGTAGGTTCTTTAGGAGGTTGGGGAGTGCCACATTGTGCTCCCAAAGGAAATGGAGCCTCCAGTCAGCCTTCCCGGGGCAGGGGTGGCGGGGGGGGGGGGGGTGCTGCTTACCTGGAGGCCCATCCTGGGCTCTGGAAGCTTGACCTGGTGAGTCACTGGTGACTTGGGCTGGGGAATCGATGAAGAAAATAGAATGAATGCTGGGGGTTGCCTGTATCCTTTGGACTCAGACAACTCCATGTAGCAAAGGAACTCTTCACCCCTGAGGCGTGTCGGGATCCCTGAGGGTGTGGGGTTTGCTTCAGGGGCTGAGGTTCTGTCTTCATCCTTATCTGGACCGGAGCCATGTTGTCTGGCTATGGAGATCCAGACCCTTAGGTGACCATGTCATCATCATCATTATCATTATTAGTATTAGTATTTTAACAAAGCAATAGAGACATTGACTTTGAGATAAAAATACTGCAAGGAACAACACAAGGTCAAATATATACGTGATGATTGAACTTGTGGTGTCTCTCACTGGTGTGGGTCTTGTAGGGCTGCCCAAATGAGGAAGATCAAGGAATTCTATGTGGATAGAAGTGTGCTGTGCACAGGGAGTGTTTTATTCCATCAGTTGACCTCTCTCTGAAGGGAAAATAGCGTGGTGTCTGGAGCTTGGTTTCTGATCGGAAGGACTGGGAGGCCAGTGAATGGAAAGAGCGGTGTTCATGTTGACATGGTGCTCGGTGCCCAGTGAGCGAAGGTCGGAAGCTTGGACTCAGAAGCGTTGGTGTTCGGGGAGGATGTTGTCTGAGTTTGCAGCACATCGAGTCACTTGGCTGGTCTGCCTGATCGGGCCAGTTTCTGCCTTTCTAAGGGCAGCTTGAAAGTGCAACCCTAGGGCATTTGCAGAGTGGTCTGCATGGAACCCCTGTGTGGGCCAGTGTGGATACAACCCAGGGAATTCCAGAGCTACCGATGAGCACGTTTGTGAGGCTGGAGTTTGCTTCTCCGTGACAAGGATTGAGCCGGAGTGCAAAGAAGTCTCTGGGTCTTAGGACTCACCGAGCGGGTCCCAGGCTGGCAGGGTGGTCGGATCAGATGTCTGTTTCCCAGGACCTTGGCCAGAGGGAGATTTGGACCCTGGGACGCGTCTCTGCTCAGCTTTCTCGGGTGAGCACCTCCGGCAAGGGGAGGAAGCGTGTGTGCTCACCTGTCATCGAGGAAGGTGTCTGGTTTCAGGTTTCGTGTGCAGGTGGATTCCTCACGCGGCTCCCTTTCCTGATGGTGTTCGGGGTGCAGGAGGTGGGTGGACCCCTTGTCCCGGGCATCCGGGCTGTGCAGGAGCCCTGGGGCACCTTTTCCCCTAGGGATTTGGAGCACGACACAGGGCGGGGGTCGGTGGTGAAGCCATCGGTTGGTGCCTCAGTTTCTTCCCTGCCGAGATGGAGTGGAGACTCTAAGTGCTATGGAAATAGAAAGCAGGAGACGGGGCTGGGGGTGCTGAAGGGGAGGTGGGGGTGGTGTTCGCTATTCATATAGGGGCCAGGTGGTACTTCACTAGGAGGGTGATACTTGAGTCAAGATCTAAAGAAGGTGAGTGAGATCACATCGAGAGCATTGTAAACTGAAGGGAAAGCATGTGCAAAGGCCCCAGGCAGGAGTATACCAGGTGTGCGCAGGAGCAGCAAGAAGGCCCCGTGGCCACGGCAGACAGCTTAGGACATGACCTCAGGGAGGTGACAGAGTGTAACAGAAAGTCATTGCAGGCCCGTGACCCCATGGGACCCTGTCTCACTGGGCCATCCTGGCTTCAGGGTTGAGAACAGATGACAGAGGGTTGAAGATGGGCAAGGGAGGTCAATGATGACGCTTTTCCAGGAACTCAGGCAAGAGATGGGCTCCAGTGTGGACCAGACAGGTGGCCTCGGAAGGAGCGGTTAGTCCTATGGTGGGTACGTCTTGAAGACGGAGCTCACCGGATTTGCCGACGGCTTAGATATCGGGGATGGGAGAAAGGAGGACCTGGGGTAACTCCCAGCTGTTGCGGGCTGTCCCGAGCGAGGGAAGGAGAAGGTTTCTGGGGGTAGGAGGTAGTCCGTGTGCCGCATGCTGAGGAAGGTGCCTCTCCCGGTGGATCTGCTGAGGTTTGTGTCCGGGAGAACCTTTCACGTGTCCTCCCTCAGCAACGTTCAAGTACAAGTATCCCCCATTTTTTAAAAGTTCATGGGAAGACACTTGGCTTTTTGAAAAGATCTCCGTTATTACCTGGTTTCACTAATGGGAAGAAACCGGAAGAGGATTTTCCTCTTATGAAAAAAGTCGAACAGCGAGCATCTGTTTTGGGGAGGAGCACGACAGAGGCAGCGTGCAGCCTAACCACCGCTTCCTGGGAACCGCTGTCTGCGTCCAGCCACCGGCACTTTGAATTGTGTCTGTGAGCGTCTGCTGTGCTTTATCTCCATTTATTTTCAGCATCCGTTAGGAGTTGTGTCCCGAGGCCTAGGAAAAGCCAAAGAGAAGTCATTTTTGGAGTCTGAGCGTGCTCACTCATTTTTCCATATAAATTAATGGTCATTCCTTCTTTACACCATTTCTGCTGTGAAACGTTTCCTAGGAGCACTGTACTTTCAAAGAGCAGGGGAACCTGTACCCCATCCTGCCGGGTTAGCTTTAGTCACCATGCTGCACAGAACATTCCATGACTATCGGATTTTCTCACTCAGACACTGCATCTTTGACCACCTTCACCCGCCCCCCCCCCCGTTCCCCGCATCGGGCAGCCACCCATCTCTTCTCCCTGTCTGTGCATTCAGTATTTGTTTATTCCACGTGGAATGATCATGAGAGCATCTGGTATTTGTCTTTCTGTGTCTGAGTTACTTAGTAGAAGGCTCCCAAGGTCTATGTTTCTATGTGTGTTTATTGGGAATAATGCTGCAGTGACCATGGGAGTCCATCTGTCTTTTTGGGGTACTGTTTTTGTGCTCTCCACATCAATACTCAGTAGAGCCATTACTGGGTCGTGTGGTAGTTGTATTTATTTTTCAGGAACCTCCATACCGTTTGTCACAGTGACCGCACCATTTCCATTCCCACCAACAGTGCACAGGTTCCCATTGTCTGCACACCCCCGACCACACCGGGTGTCTCTCTCTGGGACGATGCCGTTGCAACACGTGTGAGATGATAGCCGATTGTGGTTTTGACTTATGTCTCCTTGAGGATGATTAGTGATGTTGAAAAACTTTTTCTGTCTATATTGGCCACGTGTATACGATCACTGGAAGGAAATATGCACAAAATCTCCGCGAATTAAAAGATTTTCTTTATTCATTTGACAGAGATAGAGACAACGCGCGAGAGACACAACACAAGCAGGTGGAATGGGAGAGGAAGTAGCAGAGTTCCAGAAGAGGAGACTGGGGGGCTCGATCCCAGAACGCCATCTTGATTCGATGCCTAACGGGGCCGTTCGGGGGCCCCTGGGGCGCCCCCGCCGGTCCCCAGGGCGGCGGGGGTGTCACGTGACGCCCCCCGAACCGGAAGTGGCCCCTGGGGGGTCACGTGACCCCCGCCGGACCGGAAGTGCCCCGCCGGCCGCCATCTTGGATCCCGGGGGTGGCCATCTTGGCGCAGGGGCATTTCCCGAGCCGATTCGGGGCCTAACGAGCCCTTTCGGGGGCCCCTGCGGCGCCCCCCGCCGGTCCCCAGGGCGGCGGGGGGGTCACGTGACCACCCCGAACCGGAAGTGGCCCCTGGGGGGGTCACGTGACCCCCGCCGGACCGGAAGTGCCCCGCCGGCCGCCATCTTGGATCCTGGGGGCGGCCATCTTGGCGCGGGGGGCGGTTCCCGAGCCGAATCTCGGCCTAACGAGCCCGTTCGGGGGCCCCTGCGGCGCCCCCGCCGGTCCCCAGGGCGGCGGGGGGGGGTCACGTGACCCCCCCCGAACCGGAAGTGGCCCCTGGGGGGGTCACGTGACCCCCGCCGGACCGGAAGTGCCCCGCCGGCCGCCATCTTGGATCCCGGGGGCGGCCATCTTGGCGCGGGGGGCGGTTCCCGAGCCGATTCGGGGCCTAACGAGCCCGTTCGGGGGCCCCTGGGGCGCCCCCGCCGGTCCCCAGGGCGGCGGGGGGGGTCACGTGACCCCCCCGAACCGGAAGTGGCCCCTGGGGGGGTCACGTGACCCCCGCCGGACCGGAAGTGCCCCGCCGGCCGCCATCTTGGATCCCGGGGGCGGCCATCTTGGCGCGGGGGGCGGTTCCCGAGCCGATTCGGGCCCTAGCGAGTACGTTCGGGGGCCCCTGGGGCGCCCCCCGCCGGTCCCCAGGGCGGCGGGGGGGGTCACGTGACCCCCCCGAACCGGAAGTGGCCCCTGGGGGGGTCACGTGACCCCCGCCGGACCGGAAGTGCCCCGCCGGCCGCCATCTTGGATCCCGGGGGCGGCCATCTTGGCGCAGGGGCGGTTCCCGAGCCGATTCGTGGCCTAACGAGCCCTTTCGGGGGCCCCTGCGGCGCCCCCGCCGGTCCCCAGGGCGGCGGGGGGGGTCACGTGACCCCCCCGAACCGGAAGTGGCCCCTGGGGGGGTCACGTGACCCCCGCCGTACCGGAAGTGCCCCGCCGGCCGACATCTTGGATCCCGGGGGCGGCCATCTTGGCGCGGGGGGCGGTTCCCGAGCCGATTCGGGGCCTAACGAGCCCGTTCGGGGGCCCCTGGGGCGCCCCCGCCGGTCCCCAGGGCGGCGGGGGGGTCACGTGACCCCCCCGAACCGGAAGTGGCCCCTGGGGGGGTCACGTGACCCCCGCCGGACCGGAAGTGCCCCGCCGGCCGCCATCTTGGATCCCGGGGGCGGCCATCTTGGCGCGGGGGGCGGTTCCCGAGCCGATTCGGGGCCTAACGAGCCCTTTCGGGGGCCCCTGCGGCGCCCCCGCCGGTCCCAGGGCGGCGGGGGGGGTCACGTGACCCCCCGAACCGGAAGTGGCCCCTGGGGGGGTCACGTGACCCCCGCCGGACCGGAAGTGCCCCGCCGGCCGCCATCTTGGATCCCGGGGGCGGCCATCTTGGCGCGGGGGGCGGTTCCCGAGCCGAATCTCGGCCTAACGAGCCCGTTCGGGGGCCCCTCCGGCGCCCCCGCCGGTCCCCAGTGCGGCGGGGGGGTCACGTGACCCCCCCGAACCGGAAGTGGCCCCTGGGGGGGTCACGTGACCCCCGCCGGACCGGAAGTGCCCCGCCGGCCGCCATCTTGGATCCCGGGGGTGGCCATCTTGGCGCGGGTGCGTTTCCCGAGCCGATTCGGGGCCTAACGAGCCCTTTCGGGGTCCCCAGGGCGGCGGGGGGGTCACGTGACCCCCCCGAACCGGAAGTGGCCCCTGGGGGGGTCACGTGACCCCCGCCGGACCGGAAGTGCCCCGCCGGCCGCCATCTTGGATCCCGGGGGCGGCCATCTTGGCGCGGGGGGCGGTTCCCGAGCTGAATCTCGGCCTAACGAGCCCGTTCGGGGGCCCCTGCGGCGCCCCCGCCGGTCCCCAGGGCGGCGGGGGGGGTCACGTGACCCCCCCGAACCGGAAGTGGCCCCTGGGGGGGTCACGTGACCCCCGCCGGACCGGAAGTGCCCCGCCGGCCGCCATCTTGGATCCCGGGGGCGGCCATCTTAGCGCGGGGGGCGTTTCCCGAGCCGATTCGGGGCCTAACGAGCCCTTTCGGGGGCCCCTGCGGCGCCCCCCGCCGGTCCCCAGGGCGGCGGGGGGGTCACGTGACCACCCCGAACCGGAAGTGGCCCCTGGGGGGGTCACGTGACCCCCGCCGGACCGGGAGTGCCCCGCCGGCCGCCATCTTGGATCCCGGGGGCGGCCATCTTGGCGCGGGGGGCGGTTCCCGAGCCGAATCTCGGCCTAACGAGCCCGTTCGGGGGCCCCTGCGGCGCCCCCGCCGGTCCCCAGGGCGGCGGGGGGGGGTCACGTGACCCCCCCGAACCGGAAGTGGCCCCTGGGGGGGTCACGTGACCCCCGCCGGACCGGAAGTGCCCCGCCGGCCGCCATCTTGGATCCCGGGGGTGGCCATCTTGGCGCGGGTGCGTTTCCCGAGCCGATTCGGGGCCTAACGAGCCCTTTCGGGGTCCCCAGGGCGGCGGGGGGGGTCACGTGACCCCCCCGAACCGGAAGTGGCCCCTGGGGGGGTCACGTGACCCCCGCCGGACCGGAAGTGCCCCGCCGGCCGCCATCTTGGATCCCGGGGGCGGCCATCTTGGCGCGGGGGCGGTTCCCGAGCCGAATCTCGGCCTAACGAGCCCGTTCGGGGGCCCCTGCGGCGCCCCCCGCCGGTCCCCAGGGCGGCGGGGGGGGTCACGTGACCCCCCCGAACCGGAAGTGGCCCCTGGGGGGGTCACGTGACCCCCGCCGGACCGGAAGTGCCCCGCCGGCCGCCATCTTGGATCCCGGGGGCGGCCATCTTGGCGCGGGGGCGGTTCCCGAGCCGATTCGGGGCCTAACGAGCCCGTTCGGGGGCCCCTGGGTCGCCCCCGCCGGTCCCCAGGGCGGCGGGGGGGGTCACGTGACCCCCCCGAACCGGAAGTGGCCCCTGGGGGGGTCACGTGACCCCCGCCGGACCGGAAGTGCCCCGCCGGCCGCCATCTTGGATCCCGGAGGCGGCCATCTTGGCGCAGGGGCTGTTCCCGAGCCGATTCGGGGCCTAACGAGCCCGTTCGGGGGCCCCTGGGGCGCCCCCGCCGGTCCCCAGGGCGGCGGGGGGGGTCACGTGACCCCCCCGAACCGGAAGTGGCCCCTGGGGGGGTCACGTGACCCCCGCCGGACCGGAAGTGCCCCGCCGGCCGCTATCTTGGATCCCGGGGGCGGCCATCTTAGCGCGGGGGGCGTTTCCCGAGCCGATTCGGGGCCTAACGAGCCCTTTCGGGGGCCCCTGCGGCGCCCCCCGCCGGTCCCCAGGGCGGCGGGGGGGTCACGTGACCACCCCGAACCGGAAGTGGCCCCTGGGGGGGTCACGTGACCCCCGCCGGACCGGGAGTGCCCCGCCGGCCGCCATCTTGGATCCCGGGGGCGGCCATCTTGGCGCGGGGGCGGTTCCCGAGCCGAATCTCGGCCTAACGAGCCCGTTCGGGGGCCCCTGCGGCGCCCTCGCCGGTCCCCAGCGCGGCGGGGGGGGTCACGTGACCCCCCCGAACCGGAAGTGGCCCCTAGGGGGGTCACGTGACCCCCGCCGGACCGGAAGTGCCCCGCCGGCCGCCATCTTGGATCCCGGGGGCGGCCATCTTGGCGCGGAGGCGGTTCCCGAGCCGATTCGGGGCCTAACGAGCCCTTTCGGGGCCCCTGCGGCGCCCCCGCCGGTCCCCAGTGCGGAGGGGGGGGGGGTCACGTGACCCCCTCGAACCGGAAGTGGCCCCTGGGGGGGGTCACGTGACACCCGCCGGACCGGAAGTGCCCCGCCGGCCGCCATCTTGGATCCCGGGGGCGGCCATCTTGGCGCGGGGGCTGTTCCCGAGCCGATTCGGGGCCTAGCGAGCCCGTTCGGGGGCCCCTGCGGCGCCCCCGCCGGTTCCCAGGGCGGCGGGGGTGGTCACGTGACACCCCCGAACCGGAAGTGGCCCCTGGGGGGGTCACGTGACCCCCGCCGGACCGGAAGTGCCCCGCCGGCCGCCATCTTGGATCCCGGGGGCGGCCATCTTGGCGCGGGGGCGGTTCCCGAGCCGATTCGGGGCCTAACGAGCCCTTTCGGGGGCCCCTGCGGCGCCCCCGCCGGTCCCCAGGGCGGCGGGGGGGGTCACGTGACCCCCCCGAACCGGAAGTGGCCCCTGGGGGGGTCACGTGACCCCCGCCGGACCGGAAGTGCCCCGCCGGCCGCCATCTTGGATCCCGGGGGCGGCCATCTTGGCGCGGGGGCGGTTCCCGAGCCGAATCTCGGCCTAACGAGCCCGTTCGGGGGCCCCTGCGGCGCCCCCGCCGGTCCCCAAGGCGGTGGGGGGGGTCACGTGACCCCCCCGAACCGGAAGTGGCCCCTGGGGGGTCACGTGACCCCCGCCGGACCGGAAGTGTCCCGCCGGCCGCCATCTTGGATCCCGGGGGCGGCCATCTTGGCGCGGGGGCGGTTCCCGAGCCGAATCTCGGCCTAACGAGCCCGTTCGGGGGCCCCTGCGGCGCCCCCGCCGGTCCCCAGGGCGGCGGGGGGGGTCACGTGACCTCTCCGAACCGGAAGTGGCCCCTGGGGGGGTCACGTGACCCCCGCCGGACCGGAAGTGCCCCGCCGGCCGCCATCTTGGATCCCGGGGGCGGCCATCTTGGCGCAGGGGCATTTCCCGAGCCGATTCGTGGCCTAACGAGCCCTTTCGGGGGCCCCTGCGGCGCCCCCGCCGGTCCCCAGGGCGGCGGGGGGGGTCACGTGACCCCCCCAAACCGGAAGTGGCCCCTGGGGGGGTCACGTGACCCCCGCCGGACCGGAAGTGCCCCGCCGGCCGCCATTTTGGATCCCGGGGGCGGCCATCTTGGCGCGGGGGCGGTTCCCGAGCCGATTCGGGGCCTAACGAGTACGTTCGGGGGCCCCTGGGGCGCCCCCGCCGGTCCCCAGGGCGGCGGCGGGGGTCACGTGACCCCCCCGAACCGGAAGTGGCCCCTGGGGGGGTCACGTGACCCCCGCCGGACCGGAAGTGCCCCGCCGGCCGCCATCTTGGATCCCGGGGGCGGCCATCTTGGCGCAGGGGCATTTCCCGAGCCGATTCGTGGCCTAACGAGCCCTTTCGGGGGCCCCTGCGGCGCCCCCGCCGGTCCCCAGGGCGGCGGGGGGGGTCACGTGACCCCCCCAAACCGGAAGTGGCCCCTGGGGGGGTCACGTGACCCCCGCCGGACCGGAAGTGCCCCGCCGGCCGCCATCTTGGATCCCGGGGGCGGCCATCTTGGCGCGGGGGCGGTTCCCGAGCCGATTCGGGGCCTAACGAGCCCTTTCGGGGGCCCCTGCGGCGCCCCCGCCGGTCCCCAGGGCGGCGGGGGGGGTCACGTGACCCCCCCGAACCGGAAGTGGCCCCTGGGGGGGTCACGTGACCCCCGCCGGACCGGAAGTGCCCCGCCGGCCGCCATCTTGGATCCCGGGGGCGGCCATCTTGGCGCAGGGGCGGTTCCCGAGCCGAATCTCGGCCTAACGATCCCGTTCGGGGGCCCCTGCGGCGCCCCCGCCGGTCCCCAGGGCGGCGGGGGGGTCACGTGACCCCCCCGAACCGGAAGTGGCCCCTGGGGGGGTCACGTGACCCCCGCCGGACCGGAAGTGCCCCGCCGGCCGCCATCTTGGATCCCGGGGGCGGCCATCTTGGCGCGGGGGCGGTTCCCGAGCCGATTCGGGGCCTAACGAGCCCGTTCGGGGGCCCCTGGGGCGCCCCCGCCGGTCCCCAGGGCGGCGGGGGGGGTCACGTGACCCCCCCGAACCGGAAGTGGCCCCTGGGGGGGTCACGTGACCCCCGCCGGACCGGAAGTGCCCCGCCGGCCGCCATCTTGGATCCCGGGGGCGGCCATCTTGGCGCGGGGGCGGTTCCCGAGCCGATTCGGGCCCTAGCGAGTACGTTCGGGGGCCCCTGGGGCGCCCCCGCCGGTCCCCAGGGCGGCGGGGGGGGTCACGTGACCCCCCCGAACCGGAAGTGGCCCCTGGGGGGGTCACGTGACCCCCGCCGGACCGGAAGTGCCCCGCCGGCCGCCATCTTGGATCCCGGGGGCGGCCATCTTGGCGCAGGGGCGGTTCCTGAGCCGATTCGTGGCCTAACGAGCCCTTTCGGGGGCCCCTGCGGCGCCCCCGCCGGTCCCCAGGGCGGCGGGGGGGGTCACGTGACCCCCCCGAACCGGAAGTGGCCCCTGGGGGGGTCACGTGACCCCCGCCGTACCGGAAGTGCCCCGCCGGCCGACATCTTGGATCCCGGGGGCGGCCATCTTGGCGCGGGTGCGGTTCCCGAGCCGATTCGGGGCCTAACGAGCCCGTTTGGGGGCCCCTGGGGCGCCCCCGCCGGTCCCCAGGGCGGCGGGGGGGGTCACGTGACCCCCCCGAACCGGAAGTGGCCCCTGGGGGGGTCACGTGACCCCCGCCGGACCGGAAGTGCCCCGCCGGCCGCCATCTTGGATCCCGGGGGCGGCCATCTTGGCGCGGGGGCGGTTCCCGAGCCGATTTGGGGCCTAACGAGCCCGTTCGGGGGCCCCTGCGGCGCCCCCCGCCGGTCCCCAGGGCGGCGGGGGGGGTCACGTGACCCCCCCGAACCGGAAGTGGCCCCTGGGGGGGTCACGTGACCCCCGCCGGACCGGAAGTGCCCCGCCGGCCGCCATCTTTGATCCCCGGGGCGGCCATCTTGGCGCGGGGGCTGTTCCCGAGCCGATTCGGGGCCTAACGAGCCAGTTCGGGGGCCCCTGCAGCGCCCCCGCCGGTTCCCAGGGCGGCGCGGGTGGTCACGTGACCCCCCCGAACCGGAAGTGGCCCCTGGGGGGGTCACGTGACCCCCGCCAGAACGGAAGTGCCCCGCCGGCCGCCATCTTGGATCCCGGGGGCGGCCATCTTGGCGCAGGGGCGTTTCCCGAGCCGATTCGGGGCCTAACGAGCCCTTTCGGGGGCCCCTACGGCGCCCCCGCCGGTCCCCAGGGCGGCGGGGGGGTCACGTGACCACCCCGAACCGGAAGTGGCCCCTGGGGGGGTCACGTGACCCCCGCCGGACCGGAAGTGCCCCGCCGGCCGCCATCTTGGATCCTGGGGGCGGCCATCTTGGCGCGGGGGCGGTTCCCGAGCCGAATCTCGGCCTAACGAGCCCGTTCGGGGGCCCCTGTGGCGCCCCCGCCGGTCCCCAGGGCGGCGGGGGGGGGTCACGTGACCCCCCCCGAACCGGAAGTGGCCCCTGGGGGGGTCACGTGACCCCCGCCGGACCGGAAGTGCCCCGCCGGCCGCCATCTTGGATCCCGGGGGCGGCCATCTTGGCGCGGGGGCGGTTCCCGAGCCGATTCGGGGCCTAACGAGCCCGTTCGGGGGCCCCTGGGGCGCCCCCGCCGGTCCCCAGGGTGGCGGGGGGGGTCACGTGACCCCCCCGAACCGGAAGTGGCCCCTGGGGGGGTCACGTGACCCCCGCCGGACCGGAAGTGCCCCGCCGGCCGCCATCTTGGATCCCGGGGGCGGCCATCTTGGCGCGGGGGTTGTTCCCGAGCCGATTCGGGGCCTAGAGAGCCCGTTCGGGGGCCCCTGCGGCGCCCCCGCCGGTTCCCAGGGCGGCGGGGGTGGTCACGTGACACCCCCGAACCGGAAGTGGCCCCTGGGGGGGTCACGTGACCCCCGCCGGACCGGAAGTGCCCCGCCGGCCGCCATCTTGGATCCCGGGGGCGGCCATCTTGGCGCGGGGGCGGTTCCCGAGCCGATTCGGGGCCTAACGAGCCCTTTCGGGGGCCCCTGCGGCGCCCCCGCCGGTCCCCAGGGCGGCGGGGGGGGTCACGTGACCCCCCCGAACCGGAAGTGGCCCCTGGGGGGGTCACGTGACCCCCGCCGGACCGGAAGTGCCCCGCCGGCCGCCATCTTGGATCCCGGGGGCGGCCATCTTGGCCCGGGGGCGGTTCCCGAGCCGAATCTCGGCCTAACGAGCCCGTTCGGGGGCCCCTGCGGCGCCCCCGCCGGTCCCCAGGGCGGCGGGGGGGGTCACGTGACCCCCCCGAACCGGAAGTGGCCCCTGGGGGGGTCACGTGACCCCCGCTGGACAGGAAGTGCCCCGCCGGCCGCCATTTTGGATCCCGGGGGCGGCCATCTTGGCGCGGGGGCGGTTCCCGAGCCGATTCGGGGCCTAACGAGTACGTTCGGGGGCCCCTGGGGCGCCCCCCGCCGGTCCCCAGGGCGGCGGGGGGGGTCACGTGACCCCCCCGAACCGGAAGTGGCCCCTGGGGGGGTCACGTGACCCCCGCCGGAACGGAAGTGCCCCGCCGGCCGCCATCTTGGATCCATGGGGCGGTCTTCTTGGCGCAGGGGCGGTTCCCGAGCCGATTCGTGGCCTAACGAGCCCTTTCGGGGGCCCCTGCGGCGCCCCCGCCGGTCCCCAGGGCGGCGGGGGGGGTCACGTGACCCCCCCGAACCGGAAGTGGCCCCTGGGGGGGTCACGTGACCCCCGCCGGACCGGAAGTGCCCCGCCGGCCGCCATCTTGGATCCCGGGGGCGGCCAACTTGGCGCGGGGGCGGTTCCCGAGCCGATTCGGGGCCTAACGAGCCCGTTCGGGGGCCCCTGGGGCGCCCCCGCCGGTTCCCAGGGCGGCGGGGGGGGTCACGTGACCCCCCCGAACCGGAAGTGGCCCCTGGGGGGGTCACGTGACCCCCGCCGGACCGGAAGTGCCCCGCCGGCCGCCATCTTGGATCCCGGGGGCGGCCATCTTGGCGCGGGGGCGGTTCCCGAGCCGAATCTCGGCCTAACGAGCCCGTTCGGGGGCCCCTGCGGCGCCCCCGCCGGTCCCCAGGGCGGCGGGGGGGGTCACGTGACCCCCCCGAACCGGAAGTGGCCCCTGGGAGGGTCACGTGACCCCCGCCGGACGGGAAGTGCCCCGCCGGCCGCCATCTTGGATCCCGGGGGCGGCCATCTTGGCGCGGGGGGCGGTTCCCGAGCCGATTTGGGGCCTAACGAGCCCGTTCGGGGGCCCTTGGGGCGCCCCCGCCGGTCCCCAGGGCGGTGGGGGGGGTCACGTGACACCCCCGAACCGGAAGTGGCCCCTGGGGGGGTCACGTGACCCCCGCCGGACCGGAAGTGTCCCGCCGGCCGCCATCTTGGATCCCGGGGGCGGCCATCTTGGCGCGGGGGCGGTTCCCGAGCCGAATCTCGGCCTAACGAGCCCGTTCGGGGGCCCCTGCGGCGCCCCCGCCGGTCCCCAGGGCGGCGGGGGGGGTCACGTGACCCCCCCGAACCGGAAGTGGCCCCTGGGGGGGTCACGTGACCCCCGCCGGACCGGAAGTGCCCCGCCGGCCGCCATCTTGGATCCCGGGGGCGGCCATCTTGGCGCGGGGGCGGTTCCCGAGCCGATTCGGGGCCTAACGAGCCCGTTCGGGGGCCCCTGGGGCGCACCCGCCGGTCCCCAGGGCGGCGGGGGGGGTCACGTGACCCCCCCGAACCGGAGGTGGCCCCTGGGGGGGTTACGTGACCCCCGCCGGACCGGAAGTGCCCCGCCGGCCGCCATCTTGGATCCCGGGGGCGGCCATCTTGGCGCGGGGGCGGTTCCCGAGCCGAATCTCGGCCTAACGAGCCCGTTCGGGGGCCCCTGCGGCGCCCCCGCCGGTCCCCAGGGCGGCGGGGGGGGTCACGTGACCCCCCCGAACCGGAAGTGGCCCCTGGGGGGGTCACGTGACCCCCGCCGGACCGGAAGTGCCCCGCCGGCCGCCATCTTGGATCCCGGGGGCGGCCATCTTGGCGCGGGGGCGGTTCCCGAGCCGATTCGGGGCCTAACGAGCCCGTTCGGGGGCCCCTGCGGCGCCCCCGCCGGTCCCCAGGGCGGCGGGGGGGGTCACGTGACCCCCCCGAACCGGAAGTGGCCCCTGGGGGGGTCACGTGACCCCCGCCGGACCGGAAGTGCCCCGCCGGCCGCCATCTTGGATCCCGGGGGCGGCCATCTTGGCGCGGGGGGCGGTTCCCGAGCCGATTCGGGGCCTAGCGAGCCCGTTCGGGGGCCCCTGCGGCGCCCCCGCCGGTCCCCAGGGCGGCGGGGGTGGTCACGTGACACCCCCGAACCGGAAGTGGCCCCTGGGGGGGTCACGTGACCCCCGCCGGACGGGAAGTGCCCCGCCGGCCGCCATCTTGTATCCCGGGGGCGGCCATCTTGGCCCGGGGGCGGTTCCCGAGCCGAATCTCGGCCTAACGAGCCCTTTCGGGGGCCCCTGCGGCGCCCCCGCCGGTCCCCAGGGCGGCGGGGGGGGTCACGTGACCCCCCCGAACCGGAAGTGGCCCCTGGGGGGGTCACGTGACCCCCGCCAGAACGGAAGTGCCCCGCCGGCCGACATCTTGGATCCCGGGGGCGGCCATCTTAGCGCGGGGGCGTTTCCCGAGCCGATTCGGGGCCTAACGAGCCCTTTCGGGGGCCCCTGCGGCGCCCCCCGCCGGTCCCCAGGGCGGCGGGGGGGTCACGTGACCCCCCCGAACCGGAAGTGGCCCCTGGGGGGGTCACGTGACCCCCGCCGGACCGGGAGTGCCCCGCCGGCCGCCATCTTGGATCCCGGGGGCGGCCATCTTGGCGCGGGGGCGGTTCCCGAGCCGAATCTCGGCCTAACGAGCCCGTTCGGGGGCCCCTGCGGCGCCCCCGCCGGTCCCCAGGGCGGCGGGGGGGGTCACGTGACCCCCCCGAACCGGAAGTGGCCCCTGGGGGGGTCACGTGACCCCCGCCGGACCGGAAGTGCCCCGCCGGCCGCCATCTTGGATCCCGGGGGCGGCCATCTTGGCGCGGGGGGCGGTTCCCGAGCCGATTCGGGGCCTAACGAGCCCTTTCGGGGGCCCCTGGGGCGCACCCGCCGGTCCCCAGGGCGGCGGGGGGGGTCACGTGACCCCCCCGAACCGGAGGTGGACCCTGGGGGGGTCACGTGACCCCCGCCGGACCGGAAGTGCCCCGCCGGCCGCCATCTTGGATCCCGGGGGCGGCCATCTTGGCGCGGGGGCGGTTCCCGAGCCGATTCGGGGCCTAACGAGCCCGTTCGGGGGCCCCTGCGGCGCCCCCGCCGGTCCCCAGGGCGGCGGGGGGGGTCACGTGACCCCCCCGAACCGGAAGTGGCCCCTGGGGGGGTCACGTGACCCCCGCCGGACCGGAAGTGCCCCGCCGGCCGCCATCTTGGATCCCGGGGGCGGCCATCTTGGCGCGGGGGGCGGTTCCCGAGCCGATTCGGGGCCTAACGAGCCCGTTCGGGGGCCCCTGGGGCGCCCCCGCCGGTCCCCAGGGCGGCGGGGGGGGTCACGTGACCCCCCCGAACCGGAAGTGGCCCCTGGGGGGGTCACGTGACCCCCGCCGGACAGGAAGTGCCCCGCCGGCCGCCATCTTGGATCCCGGGGGCGGCCATCTTGGCGCGGGGGCGGTTCCCGAGCCGATTCGGGGCCTAGCGAGCCCGTTCGGGGGCCCCTGCGGCGCCCCCCGCCGGTCCCCAGGGCGGCGGGGGTGGTCACGTGACACCCCCGAACCGGAAGTGGCCCCTGGGGGGGGTCACGTGACCCCCGCCGGACCGGAAGTGCCCCGCCGGCCGCCATCTTGTATCCCGGGGGCGGCCATCTTGGCCCGGGGGCGGTTCCCGAGCCGAATCTCGGCCTAACGAGCCCGTTCGGGGGCCCCTGGGGCGCCCCCGCCGGTCCCCAGGGCGGCGGCGGGGGTCACGTGACCCCCCCGAACCGGAAGTGGCCCCTGGGGGGGTCACGTGACCCCCGCCGGACCGGAAGTGCCCCGCCGGCCGCCATCTTGGATCCCGGGGGTGGCCATCTTGGCGCAGGGGCATTTCCCGAGCCGATTCGGGGCCTAACGAGCCCTTTCGGGGGCCCCTGCGGCGCCCCCGCCGGTCCCCAGGGCGGCGGGGGGGTCACGTGACCACCCCGAACCGGAAGTGGCCCCTGGGGGGGTCACGTGACCCCCGCCGGACCGGAAGTGCCCCGCCGACCGCCATCTTGGATCCTGGGGGCGGCCATCTTGGCGCGGGGGCGTTTCCCGAGCCGATTCGGGGCCTAACGAGCCCTTTCGGGGTCCCCAGGGCGGCGGGGGGGTCACGTGACCCCCCCGAACCGGAAGTGGCCCCTGGGGGGGTCACGTGACCCCCGCCGGACCGGAAGTGCCCCGCCGGCCGCCATCTTGGATTCCGGGGGCGGCCATCTTGGCGCGGGGGCGGTTCCCGAGCCGAATCTCGGCCTAACGAGCCCGTTCGGGGGCCCCTGCGGCGCCCCCGCCGGTCCCCAGGGCGGCGGGGGGGGTCACGTGACCCCCCCGAACCGGAAGTGGCCCCTGGGGGGGTCACGTGACCCCCGCCGGACCGGAAGTGCCCCGCCGGCCGCCATCTTGGATCCCGGGGGCGGCCATCTTGGCGCGGGGGCGGTTCCCGAGCCGATTCGGGGCCTAACGAGCCCGTTCGGGGGCCCCTGCGGCGCCCCCGCCGGTCCCCAGGGCGGCGGGGGGGGTCACGTGACCCCCCCGAACCGGAAGTGGCCCCTGGGGGGGTCACGTGACCCCCGCCGGACCGGAAGTGCCCCGCCGGCCGCCATCTTGGATCCCGGGGGCGGCCATCTTGGCGCGGGGGCGGTTCCCGAGCCGATTCGGGGCGTAACGAGCCCGTTCGGGGGCCCCTGCGGCGCCACCGCCGGTCCCCAGGGCGGCGGGGGGGGTCACGTGACCCCCCCCGAACCGGAAGTGGCCCCTGGGGGGGTCACGTGACCCCCGCCGGACCGGAAGTGCCCCGCCGGCCGCCATCTTGGATCCCGGGGGCGGCCATCTTGGCGCGGGGGGCGGTTCCCGAGCCGATTCGGGGCCTAACGAGCCCGTTCGGGGGCCCCTGCGGCGCCCCCGCCGGTCCCCAGGGCGGCGGGGGGGGTCACGTGACCCCCCCGAACCGGAAGTGGCCCCTGGGGGGGTCACGTGACCCCCGCCGGACCGGAAGTGGCCCGCCGGCCGCCATCTTGGGTCCCGGGGGCGGCCATCTTGGGGCGGGGGCGGTTCCCGAGCCGATTCGGGGCCTAACGAGCCCGTTCGGGGGCCCCTGCGGCGCCCCCGCCGGTCCCCAGGGCGGCGGGGGGGGTCACGTGACCCCCCCGAACCGGAAGTGGCCCCTGGGGGGGTCACGTGACCCCCGCCGGACCGGAAGAGCCCCGCCGGCCGCCATCTTGGATCCCGGGGGCGGCCATCTTGGCGCGGGGGCGGTTCCCGAGCCGATTCGGGGCCTAACGAGCCCGTTCGGGGGCCCCTGCGGCGCCCCCGCCGGTCCCCAGGGCGGCGGGGGGGGTCACGTGACCCCCCCCGAACCGGAAGTGGCCCCTGGGGGGGTCACGTGACCCCCGCCGGACCGGAAGTGCCCCGCCGGCCGCCATCTTGGATCCCGGGGGTGGCCATCTTGGCGCGGGGGCGGTTCCCGAGCCGATTCGGGGCCTAACGAGCCCGTTCGGGGGCCCCTGGGGCGCCCCCGCCGGTCCCCAGGGCGGCGGGGGGGTCACGTGACCTCCCCCGAACCGGAAGTGGCCCCTGGGGGGGTCACGTGACCCCCGCCGGACCGGAAGTGCCCCGCCGGCCGCCATCTTGGATCCCGGGGGCGGTCATCTTGGCGCGGGGGCGGTTCCCGAGCCGATTCGGGGCCTAACGAGCCCGTTCGGGGGCCCCTGCGGCGCCCCCCGCCGGTCCCCAGGGCGCCGGGGGGGGTCACGTGACCCCCCCGAACCGGAAGTGGCCCCTGGGGGGGTCAGGTGACCCCCGCCGGACCGGAAGTGCCCCGCCGGCCGCCATCTTGGATCCCGGGGGCGGCCATCTTGGCGCGGGGGCGGTTCCCGAGCCGATTCGGGGCCTAACGAGCCCGTTCGGGGGCCCCTGCGGCGCCACCGCCGGTCCCCAGGGCGGCGGGGGGGGTCACGTGACCCCCCCCGAACCGGAAGTGGCCCCTGGGGGGGTCACGTGACCCCCGCCGGACCGGAAGTGCCCCGCCGGCCGCCATCTTGGATCCCGGGGGCGGCCATCTTGGCGCGGGGGCGGTTCCCGAGCCGATTCGGGGCCTAACGAGCCCGTTCGGGGGCCCCTGCGGCGCCCCCGCCGGTCCCCAGGGCGGCGGGGGGGGTCACGTGACACCCCCGAACCGGAAGTGGCCCCTGGGGGGGTCACGTGACCCCCGCCGGACCGGAAGTGGCCCGCCGGCCGCCATCTTGGATCCCGGGGGCGGCCATCTTGGGGCGGGGGCGGTTCCCGAGCCGATTCGGGGCCTAACGAGCCCGTTCGGGGGCCCCTGCGGCGCCCCCGCCGGTCCCCAGGGCGGCGGGGGGGGTCACGTGACCCCCCCCGAACCGGAAGTGGCCCCTGGGGGGGTCACGTGACCCCCGCCGGACCGGAAGAGCCCCGCCGGCCGCCATCTTGGATCCCGGGGGCGGCCATCTTGGCGCGGGGGCGGTTCCCGAGCCGATTCGGGGCCTAACGAGCCCGTTCGGGGGCCCCTGCGGCGCCCCCGCCGGTCCCCAGGGCGGCGGGGGGGGTCACGTGACCCCCCCCGAACCGGAAGTGGCCCCTGGGGGGGTCACGTGACCCCCGCCGGACCGGAAGTGCCCCGCCGGCCGCCATCTTGGATCCCGGGGGTGGCCATCTTGGCGCGGGGGGCGGTTCCCGAGCCGATTCGGGGCCTAACGAGCCCGTTCGGGGGCCCCTGCGGCGCCCCCGCCGGTCCCCAGGGCGGCGGGGGGGTCACGTGACCCCCCCCGAACCGGAAGTGGCCCCTGGGGGGGTCACGTGACCCCCGCCGGACCGGAAGTGCCCCGCCGGCCGCCATCTTGGATCCCGGGGGCGGCCATCTTGGCGCGGGGGCGGTTCCCGAGCCGATTCGGGGCGTAACGAGCCCGTTCGGGGGCCCCTGCGGCGCCCCCGCCGGTCCCCAGGGCGGCGGGGGGGGGTCACGTGACCCCCCCCGAACCGGAAGTGGCCCCTGGGGGGGTCACGTGACCCCCGCCGGACCGGAACTGCCCCGCCGGCCGCCATCTTGGATCCCGGGGGCGGCCATCTTGGCGCGGGGGCGGTTCCCGAGCCGATTCGGGGCCTAACGAGCCCGTTCGGGAGGCCCTGGGGCACCCCCGCCGGTCCCCAGGGCGGCGGGGGGGTCACGTGACCTCCCCCCGAACCGGAAGTGGCTCCTGGGGGGGGTCACGTGACCCCCGCCGGACCGGAAGTGCCCCGCCGGCCGCCATCTTGGATCCCGGGGGCGGCCATCTTGGCGCGGGGGCGGTTCCCGAGCCGATTCGGGGCATAACGAGCCCGTTCCGGAGGCCCTGGGGCGCCCCCGCCGGTCCCCACGGCGGCGGGGGGGTCACGTGACCTCCCCCCGAACCGGAAGTGGCCCCTGAGGGGGTCACGTGACCCCCGCCGGACCGGAAGTGCCCCGCCGGCCGCCATCTTGGATCCCGGGGGCGGCCATCTTGGCGCGGGGGCGGTTCCCGAGCCGATTCGGGGCCTAACGAGCCCGTTCGGGGGCCCCTGGGGCGCCCCCGCCGGTCCCCAGGGCGGCGGGGGGGTCACGTGACCTCCCCCGAACCGGAAGTGGCCCCTGGGGGGGTCACGTGACCCCCGCCGGACCGGAAGTGCCCCGCCGGCCGCCATCTTGGATCCCGGGGGCGGTCATCTTGGCGCGGGGGCGGTTCCCGAGCCGATTCGGGGCCTAACGAGCCCGTTCGGGGGCCCCTGCGGCGCCCCCCGCCGGTCCCCAGGGCGGCGGGGGGGGTCACGTGACCCCCCCGAACCGGAAGTGGCCCCTGGGGGGGTCACGTGACCCCCGCCGGACCGGAAGTGCCCCGCCGGCCGCCATCTTGGATCCCGGGGGCGGCCATCTTGGCGCGGGGGCGGTTCCCGAGCCGATTCGGGGCCTAACGAGCCCGTTCGGGGGCCCCTGCGGCGCCCCCGCCGGTCCCCAGGGCGGCGGGGGGGGGTCACGTGACCCCCCCCGAACCGGAAGTGGCCCCTGGGGGGGTCACGTGACCCCCGCCGGACCGGAAGTGCCCCGCCGGCCGCCATCTTGGATCCCGGGGGCGGCCATCTTGGCGCGGGGGCGGTTCCCGAGCCGATTCGGGGCCTAACGAGCCCGTTCGGGAGGCCCTGGGGCACCCCCGCCGGTCCCCAGGGCGGCGGGGGGGTCACGTAACCTCCCCCCGAACCGGAAGTGGCTCCTGGGGGGGTCACGTGACCCCCGCCGGACCGGAAGTGCCCCGCCGGCCGCCATCTTGGATCCCGGGGGCGGCCATCTTGGCGCGGGGGCGGTTCCCGAGCCGATTCGGGGCATAACGAGCCCGTTCCGGAGGCCCTGGGGCGCCCCCGCCGGTCCCCAGGGCGGCGGGGGGGTCACGTGACCTCCCCGAACCGGAAGTGGCCCCTGAGGGGGTCACGTGACCCCCGCCGGACCGGAAGTGCCCCGCCGGCCGCCATCTTGGATCCCGGGGGCGGCCATCTTGGCGCGGGGGCGGTTCCCGAGCCGATTCGGGGCCTAACGAGCCCGTTCGGGGGCCCCTGGGGCGCCCCCGCCGGTCCCCAGGGCGGCGGGGGGGTCACGTGACCTCCCCCGAACCGGAAGTGGCCCCTGGGGGGGTCACGTGACCCCCGCCGGACCGGAAGTGCCCCGCCGGCCGCCATCTTGGATCCCGGGGGTGGCCATCTTGGCGCGGGGGCGGTTCCCGAGCCGATTCGGGGCCTAACGAGCCCGTTCGGGGGCCCCTGCGGCGCCCCCGCCGGTCCCCAGGGCGGCGGGGGGGGTCACGTGACCCCCCCGAACCGGAAGTGGCCCCTGGGGGGGTCACGTGACCCCCGCCGGACCGGAAGTGCCCCGCCGGCCGCCATCTTGGATCCCGGGGGCGGCCATCTTGGCGCGGGGGCGGTTCCCGAGCCGATTCGGGGCCTACCGAGCCCGTTCGGGGGCCCCTGCGGCGCCCCCGCCGGTCCCCAGGGCGGCGGGGGGGGGTCACGTGACCCCCCCCGAACCGGAAGTGGCCCCTGGGGGGGTCACGTGACCCCCGCCGGACCGGAACTGCCCCGCCGGCCGCCATCTTGGATCCCGGGGGCGGCCATCTTGGCGCGGGGGCGGTTCCCGAGCCGATTCGGGGCCTAACGAGCCCGTTCGGGAGGCCCTGGGGCGCCCCCGCCGGTCCCCAGGGCGGCGGGGGGGTCACGTGACCTCCCCCCGAACCGGAAGTGGCTCCTGGGGGGGTCACGTGACCCCCGCCGGACCGGAAGTGCCCCGCCGGCCGCCATCTTGGATCCCGGGGGCGGCCATCTTGGCGCGGGGGCGGTTCCCGAGCCGATTCGGGGCATAACGAGCCCGTTCCGGAGGCCCGGGGCGCCCCCGCCGGTCCCCAGGGCGGCGGGGGGGTCACGTGACCTCCCCCCGAACCGGAAGTGGCCCCTGAGGGGGTCACGTGACCCCCGCCGGACCGGAAGTGCCCCGCCGGCCGCCATCTTGGATCCCGGGGGCGGCCATCTTGGCACGGGGGCGGTTCCCGAGCCGATTCGGGGCCTAACGAGCCCGTTCGGGGGCCCCTGGGGCGCCCCCGCCGGTCCCCAGGGCGGCGGGGGGGTCACGTGACCTCCCCCGAACCGGAAGTGGCTCCTGGGGGGGTCACGTGACCCCCGCCGGACCGGAAGTGCCCCGCCGGCCGCCATCTTGGATCCCGGGGGCGGCCATCTTGGCGCGGGGGCGGTTCCCGAGCCGATTCGGGGCCTAACGAGCCCGTTCGCGGGCCCCTGCGGCGCCCCCGCCGGTCCCCAGGGCGGCGGGGGGGGTCACGTGACCCCCCCGAACCGGAAGTGGCCCCTGGGGGGGTCACGTGACCCCCGCCGGACCGGAAGTGCCCCGCCGGCCGCCATCTTGGATCCCGGGGGCGGCCATCTTGGCGCGGGGGGCGGTTCCCGAGCCGATTCGGGGCCTAACGAGCCCGTTCGGGGGCCCCTGCGGCGCCCCCGACGGTCCCCAGGGCGGCGGGGGGGGTCACGTGACCCCCCCGAACCGGAAGTGGCCCCTGGGGGGGTCAGGTGACCCCCGCCGGACCGGAAGTGCCCCGCCGGCCGCCATCTTGGATCCTGGTGCGGCCATCTTGGCGCGGGGGGCGGTTCCCGAGCCGATTCGGGGCCTAACGAGCCCGTTCGGGGGCCCCTGCGGCGCCCCCGCCGGTCCCCAGGGCGGCGGGGGGGGTCACGTGACCCCCCCGAACCGGAAGTGGCCCCTGGGGGGGTCACGTGACCCCCGCCGGACCGGAAGTGCCCCGCCGGCCGCCATCTTGGATCCCGGGGGCGGCCATCTTGGCGCGGGGGCGGTTCCCGAGCCGATTCGGGGCCTAACGAGCCCGTTCGGGGGCCCCTGCGGCGCCCCCGCCGGTCCCCAGGGCGGCGGGGGGGGGTCACGTGACCCCCCCCGAACCGGAAGTGGCCCCTGGGGGGGTCACGTGACCCCCGCCGGACCGGAACTGCCCCGCCGGCCGCCATCTTGGATCCCGGGGGCGGCCATCTTGGCGCGGGGGCGGTTCCCGAGCCGATTCGGGGCCTAACGAGCCCGTTCGGGAGGCCCTGGGGCGCCCCCGCCGGTCCCCAGGGCGGCGGGGGGGTCACGTGACCTCCCCCCGAACCGGAAGTGGCTCCTGGGGGGGTCACGTGACCCCCGCCGGACCGGAAGTGCCCCGCCGGCCGCCATCTTGGATCCCGGGGGCGGCCATCTTGGCGCGGGGGCGGTTCCCGAGCCGATTCGGGGCATAACGAGCCCGTTCCGGAGGCCCGGGGCGCCCCCGCCGGTCCCCAGGGCGGCGGGGGGGTCACGTGACCTCCCCCCGAACCGGAAGTGGCCCCTGAGGGGGTCACGTGACCCCCGCCGGACCGGAAGTGCCCCGCCGGCCGCCATCTTGGATCCCGGGGGCGGCCATCTTGGCGCGGGGGCGGTTCCCGAGCCGATTCGGGGCCTAACGAGCCCGTTCGGGGGCCCCTGCCGCGCCCCCGCCGGTCCCCAGGGCGGCGGGGGGGGTCACGTGACCCCCCCGAACCGGAAGTGGCCCCTGGGGGGGTCACGTGACCCCCGCCGAACCGGAAGTGCCCCGCCGGCCGCCATCTTGGATCCCGGGGGCGGCCATCTTGGCGCGGGGGCGGTTCCCGAGCCGATTCGGGGCCTAACGAGCCCGTTCGGGGGCCCCTGCGGCGCCCCCGCCGGTCCCCAGGGCGGCGGGGGGGGTCACGTGACCCCCCCGAACCGGAAGTGGCCCCTGGGGGGGTCACGTGACCCCCGCCGGACCGGAAGTGCCCCGCCGGCCGCCATCTTGGATCCCGGGGGTGGCCATCTTGGCGCGGGGGCGGTTCCCGAGCCGATTCGGGGCCTAACGAGCCCGTTCGGGGGCCCCTGCGGCGCCCCCGCCGGTCCCCAGGGCGGCGGGGGGGGTCACGTGACCCCCCCGAACCGGAAGTGGCCCCTGGGGGGGTCACGTGACCCCCGCCGGACCGGAAGTGCCCCGCCGGCCGCCATCTTGGATCCCGGGGGCGGCCATCTTGGCGCGGGGGCGGTTCCCGAGCCGATTCGGGGCCTAACGAGCCCGTTCGGGGGCCCCTGCGGCGCCCCCGCCGGTCCCCAGGGCGGCGGGGGGGGGTCACGTGACCCCCCCCGAACCGGAAGTGGCCCCTGGGGGGGTCACGTGACCCCCGCCGGACCGGAACTGCCCCGCCGGCCGCCATCTTGGATCCCGGGGGCGGCCATCTTGGCGCGGGGGCGGTTCCCGAGCCGATTCGGGGCCTAACGAGCCCGTTCGGGAGGCCCTGGGGCGCCCCCGCCGGTCCCCAGGGCGGCGGGGGGGTCACGTGACCTCCCCCCGAACCGGAAGTGGCTCCTGGGGGGGTCACGTGACCCCCGCCGGACCGGAAGTGCCCCGCCGGCCGCCATCTTGGATCCCGGGGGCGGCCATCTTGGCACGGGGGCGGTTCCCGAGCCGATTCGGGGCCTAACGAGCCCGTTCGGGGGCCCCTGGGGCGCCCCCGCCGGTCCCCAGGGCGGCGGGGGGGTCACGTGACCTCCCCCGAACCGGAAGTGGCCCCTGGGGGGGTCACGTGACCCCCGCCGGACCGGAAGTGCCCCGCCGGCCGCCATCTTGGATCCCGGGGGCGGCCATCTTGGCGCGGGGGCGGTTCCCGAGCCGATTCGGGGCCTAACGAGCCCGTTCGCGGGCCCCTGCGGCGCCCCCGCCGGTCCCCAGGGCGGCGGGGGGGGTCACGTGACCCCCCCGAACCGGAAGTGGCCCCTGGGGGGGTCACGTGACCCCCGCCGGACCGGAAGTGCCCCGCCGGCCGCCATCTTGGATCCCGGGGGCGGCCATCTTGGCGCGGGGGCGGTTCCCGAGCCGATTCGGGGCCTAACGAGCCCGTTCGGGGGCCCCTGCGGCGCCACCGCCGGTCCCCAGGGCGGCGGGGGGGGTCACGTGACCCCCCCCGAACCGGAAGTGGCCCCTGGGGGGGTCACGTGACCCCCGCCGGACCGGAAGTGCCCCGCCGGCCGCCATCTTGGATCCCGGGGGCGGCCATCTTGGCGCGGGGGCGGTTCCCGAGCCGATTCGGGGCCTAACGAGCCCGTTCGGGGGCCCCTGCGGCGCCCCCGCCGGTCCCCAGGGCGGCGGGGGGGGTCACGTGACCCCCCCGAACCGGAAGTGGCCCCTGGGGGGGTCACGTGACCCCCGCCGGACCGGAAGTGGCCCGCCGGCCGCCATCTTGGATCCCGGGGGCGGCCATCTTGGGGCGGGGGCGGTTCCCGAGCCGATTCGGGGCCTAACGAGCCCGTTCGGGGGCCCCTGCGGCGCCCCCGCCGGTCCCCAGGGCGGCGGGGGGGGTCACGTGACCCCCCCGAACCGGAAGTGGCCCCTGGGGGGGTCACGTGACCCCCGCCGGACCGGAAGAGCCCCGCCGGCCGCCATCTTGGATCCCGGGGGCGGCCATCTTGGCGCGGGGGCGGTTCCCGAGCCGATTCGGGGCCTAACGAGCCCGTTCGGGGGCCCCTGCGGCGCCCCCGCCGGTCCCCAGGGCGGCGGGGGGGGTCACGTGACCCCCCCCGAACCGGAAGTGGCCCCTGGGGGGGTCACGTGACCCCCGCCGGACCGGAAGTGCCCCGCCGGCCGCCATCTTGGATCCCGGGGGTGGCCATCTTGGCGCGGGGGGCGGTTCCCGAGCCGATTCGGGGCCTAACGAGCCCGTTCGGGGGCCCCTGCGGCGCCCCCGCCGGTCCCCAGGGCGGCGGGGGGGGTCACGTGACCCCCCCGAACCGGAAGTGGCCCCTGGGGGGGTCACGTGACCCCCGCCGGACCGGAAGTGCCCCGCCGGCCGCCATCTTGGATCCCGGGGGCGGCCATCTTGGGGCGGGGGCGGTTCCCGAGCCGATTCGGTGCCTAACGAGCCCGTTCGGGGGCCCCTGCGGCGCCCCCGCCGGTCCCCAGGGCGGCGGGGGGGGGTCACGTGACCCCCCCCGAACCGGAAGTGGCCCCTGGGGGGGTCACGTGACCCCCGCCGGACCGGAACTGCCCCGCCGGCCGCCATCTTGGATCCCGGGGGCGGCCATCTTGGCGCGGGGGCGGTTCCCGAGCCGATTCGGGGCCTAACGAGCCCGTTCGGGAGGCCCTGGGGCACCCCCGCCGGTCCCCAGGGCGGCGGGGGGGTCACGTGACCTCCCCCCGAACCGGAAGTGGCTCCTGGGGGGGTCACGTGACCCCCGCCGGACCGGAAGTGCCCCGCCGGCCGCCATCTTGGATCCCGGGGGCGGCCATCTTGGCGCGGGGGGCGGTTCCCGAGCCGATTCGGGGCATAACGAGCCCGTTCCGGAGGCCCTGGGGCGCCCCCGCCGGTCCCCACGGCGGCGGGGGGGTCACGTGACCTCCCCCCGAACCGGAAGTGGCCCCTGAGGGGGTCACGTGACCCCCGCCGGACCGGAAGTGCCCCGCCGGCCGCCATCTTGGATCCCGGGGGCGGCCATCTTGGCGCGGGGGCGGTTCCCGAGCCGATTCGGGGCCTAACGAGCCCGTTCGGGGGCCCCTGGGGCGCCCCCGCCGGTCCCCAGGGCGGCGGGGGGGTCACGTGACCTCCCCCGAACCGGAAGTGGCCCCTGGGGGGGTCACGTGACCCCCGCCGGACCGGAAGTGCCCCGCCGGCCGCCATCTTGGATCCCGGGGGCGGTCATCTTGGCGCGGGGGCGGTTCCCGAGCCGATTCGGGGCCTAACGAGCCCGTTCGGGGGCCCCTGCGGCGCCCCCGCCGGTCCCCAGGGCGGCGGGGGGGGTCACGTGACCCCCCCGAACCGGAAGTGGCCCCTGGGGGGGTCACGTGACCCCCGCCGGACCGGAAGTGCCCCGCCGGCCGCCATCTTGGATCCCGGGGGCGGCCATCTTGGCGCGGGGGGCGGTTCCCGAGCCGATTCGGGGCCTAACGAGCCCGTTCGGGGGCCCCTGCGGCGCCCCCGCCGGTCCCCAGGGCGGCGGGGGGGGTCACGTGACCCCCCCGAACCGGAAGTGGCCCCTGGGGGGGTCACGTGACCCCCGCCGGACCGGAAGTGCCCCGCCGGCCGCCATCTTGGATCCCGGGGGCGGCCATCTTGGCGCGGGGGCGGTTCCCGAGCCGATTCGGGGCCTAACGAGCCCGTTCGGGGGCCCCTGCGGCGCCCCCGCCGGTCCCCAGGGCGGCGGGGGGGGTCACGTGACCCCCCCCGAACCGGAAGTGGCCCCTGGGGGGGTCACGTGACCCCCGCCGGACCGGAAGTGCCCCGCCGGCCGCCATCTTGGATCCCGGGGGCGGCCATCTTGGCGCGGGGGCGGTTCCCGAGCCGATTCGGGGCCTAACGAGCCCGTTCGGGGGCCCCTGCGGCGCCCCCGCCGGTCCCCAGGGCGGCGGGGGGGGTCACGTGACCCCCCCCCGAACCGGAAGTGGCCCCTGGGGGGGTCACGTGACCCCCGCCGGACCGGAAGTGCCCCGCCGGCCGCCATCTTGGATCCCGGGGGCGGCCATCTTGGCGCGGGGGCGGTTCCCGAGCCGATTCGGGGCCTAACGAGCCCGTTCGGGGGCCCCTGCGGCGCCCCCGCCGGTCCCCAGGGCGGCGGGGGGGGTCACGTGACCCCCCCCGAACCGGAAGTGGCCCCTGGGGGGGTCACGTGACCCCCGCCGGACCGGAAGTGCCCCGCCGGCCGCCATCTTGGATCCCGGGGGCGGCCATCTTGGCGCGGGGGGCGGTTCCCGAGCCGATTCGGGGCCTAACGAGCCCGTTCGGGGGCCCCTGCGGCGCCCCCCGCCGGTCCCCAGGGCGGCGGGGGGGGTCACGTGACCCCCCCGAACCGGAAGTGGCCCCTGGGGGGGTCACGTGACCCCCGCCGGACCGGAAGTGCCCCGCCGGCCGCCATCTTGGATCCCGGGGGCGGCCATCTTGGCGCGGGGGCGGTTCCCGAGCCGATTCGGGGCCTAACGAGCCCGTTCGGGGGCCCCTGCGGCGCCCCCGCCGGTCCCCAGGGCGGCGGGGGGGGTCACGTGACCCCCCCCGAACCGGAAGTGGCCCCTGGGGGGGTCACGTGACCCCCGCCGGACCGGAAGTGCCCCGCCGGCCGCCATCTTGGATCCCGGGGGCGGCCATCTTGGCGCGGGGGCGGTTCCCGAGCCGATTCGGGGCCTAACGAGCCCGTTCGGGGGCCCCTGCGGCGCCCCCGCCGGTCCCCAGGGCGGCGGGGGGGGTCACGTGACCCCCCCGAACCGGAAGTGGCCCCTGGGGGGGGGTCACGTGACCCCCGCCGGACCGGAAGTGCCCCGCCGGCCGCCATCTTGGATCCCGGGGGCGGCCATCTTGGCGCGGGGGCGGTTCCCGAGCCGATTCGGGGCCTAACGAGCCCGTTCGGGGGCCCCTGCGGCGCCCCCGCCGGTCCCCAGGGCGGCGGGGGGGGTCACGTGACCCCCCCCGAACCGGAAGTGGCCCCTGGGGGGGTCACGTGACCCCCGCCGGACCGGAAGTGCCCCGCCGGCCGCCATCTTGGATCCCGGGGGCGGCCATCTTGGCGCGGGGGGCGGTTCCCGAGCCGATTCGGGGCCTAACGAGCCCGTTCGGGGGCCCCTGCGGCGCCCCCGCCGGTCCCCAGGGCGGCGGGGGGGGTCACGTGACCCCCCCGAACCGGAAGTGGCCCCTGGGGGGGTCACGTGACCCCCGCCGGACCGGAAGTGCCCCGCCGGCCGCCATCTTGGATCCCGGGGGCGGCCATCTTGGCGCGGGGGCGGTTCCCGAGCCGATTCGGGGCCTAACGAGCCCGTTCGGGGGCCCCTGCGGCGCCCCCGCCGGTCCCCAGGGCGGCGGGGGGGGTCACGTGACCCCCCCGAACCGGAAGTGGCCCCTGGGGGGGTCACGTGACCCCCGCCGGACCGGAAGTGCCCCGCCGGCCGCCATCTTGGATCCCGGGGGCGGCCATCTTGGCGCGGGGGCGGTTCCCGAGCCGATTCGGGGCCTAACGAGCCCGTTCGGGGGCCCCTGCGGCGCCCCCGCCGGTCCCCAGGGCGGCGGGGGGGGTCACGTGACCCCCCCCGAACCGGAAGTGGCCCCTGGGGGGGTCACGTGACCCCCGCCGGACCGGAAGTGCCCCGCCGGCCGCCATCTTGGATCCCGGGGGCGGCCATCTTGGCGCGGGGGGCGGTTCCCGAGCCGATTCGGGGCCTAACGAGCCCGTTCGGGGGCCCCTGCGGCGCCCCCGCCGGTCCCCAGGGCGGCGGGGGGGGTCACGTGACCCCCCCCCGAACCGGAAGTGGCCCCTGGGGGGGTCACGTGACCCCCGCCGGACCGGAAGTGCCCCGCCGGCCGCCATCTTGGATCCCGGGGGCGGCCATCTTGGCGCGGGGGGCGGTTCCCGAGCCGATTCGGGGCCTAACGAGCCCGTTCGGGGGCCCCTGCGGCGCCCCCGCCGGTCCCCAGGGCGGCGGGGGGGGTCACGTGACCCCCCCCCGAACCGGAAGTGGCCCCTGGGGGGGTCACGTGACCCCCGCCGGACCGGAAGTGCCCCGCCGGCCGCCATCTTGGATCCCGGGGGCGGCCATCTTGGCGCGGGGGCGGTTCCCGAGCCGATTCGGGGCCTAACGAGCCCGTTCGGGGGCCCCTGCGGCGCCCCCGCCGGTCCCCAGGGCGGCGGGGGGGGTCACGTGACCCCCCCCGAACCGGAAGTGGCCCCTGGGGGGGTCACGTGACCCCCGCCGGACCGGAAGTGCCCCGCCGGCCGCCATCTTGGATCCCGGGGGCGGCCATCTTGGCGCGGGGGGCGGTTCCCGAGCCGATTCGGGGCCTAACGAGCCCGTTCGGGGGCCCCTGCGGCGCCCCCCGCCGGTCCCCAGGGCGGCGGGGGGGGTCACGTGACCCCCCCGAACCGGAAGTGGCCCCTGGGGGGGTCACGTGACCCCCGCCGGACCGGAAGTGCCCCGCCGGCCGCCATCTTGGATCCCGGGGGCGGCCATCTTGGCGCGGGGGGCGGTTCCCGAGCCGATTCGGGGCCTAACGAGCCCGTTCGGGGGCCCCTGCGGCGCCCCCGCCGGTCCCCAGGGCGGCGGGGGGGGTCACGTGACCCCCCCGAACCGGAAGTGGCCCCTGGGGGGGGGTCACGTGACCCCCGCCGGACCGGAAGTGCCCCGCCGGCCGCCATCTTGGATCCCGGGGGCGGCCATCTTGGCGCGGGGGCGGTTCCCGAGCCGATTCGGGGCCTAACGAGCCCGTTCGGGGGCCCCTGCGGCGCCCCCGCCGGTCCCCAGGGCGGCGGGGGGGGTCACGTGACCCCCCCGAACCGGAAGTGGCCCCTGGGGGGGTCACGTGACCCCCGCCGGACCGGAAGTGCCCCGCCGGCCGCCATCTTGGATCCCGGGGGCGGCCATCTTGGCGCGGGGGGCGGTTCCCGAGCCGATTCGGGGCGTAACGAGCCCGTTCGGGGGCCCCTGCGGCGCCCCCGCCGGTCCCCAGGGCGGCGGGGGGGGTCACGTGACCCCCCCCGAACCGGAAGTGGCCCCTGGGGGGGTCACGTGACCCCCGCCGGACCGGAAGTGCCCCGCCGGCCGCCATCTTGGATCCCGGGGGCGGCCATCTTGGCGCGGGGGGCGGTTCCCGAGCCGATTCGGGGCCTAACGAGCCCGTTCGGGGGCCCCTGCGGCGCCCCCGCCGGTCCCCAGGGCGGCGGGGGGGGTCACGTGACCCCCCCCCGAACCGGAAGTGGCCCCTGGGGGGGTCACGTGACCCCCGCCGGACCGGAAGTGCCCCGCCGGCCGCCATCTTGGATCCCGGGGGCGGCCATCTTGGCGCGGGGGGCGGTTCCCGAGCCGATTCGGGGCCTAACGAGCCCGTTCGGGGGCCCCTGCGGCGCCCCCGCCGGTCCCCAGGGCGGCGGGGGGGGTCACGTGACCCCCCCCGAACCGGAAGTGGCCCCTGGGGGGGTCACGTGACCCCCGCCGGACCGGAAGTGCCCCGCCGGCCGCCATCTTGGATCCCGGGGGCGGCCATCTTGGCGCGGGGGGCGGTTCCCGAGCCGATTCGGGGCCTAACGAGCCCGTTCGGGGGCCCCTGCGGCGCCCCCGCCGGTCCCCAGGGCGGCGGGGGGGGTCACGTGACCCCCCCGAACCGGAAGTGGCCCCTGGGGGGGTCACGTGACCCCCGCCGGACCGGAAGTGCCCCGCCGGCCGCCATCTTGGATCCCGGGGGCGGCCATCTTGGCGCGGGGGCGGTTCCCGAGCCGATTCGGGGCCTAACGAGCCCGTTCGGGGGCCCCTGCGGCGCCCCCGCCGGTCCCCAGGGCGGCGGGGGGGGTCACGTGACCCCCCCCGAACCGGAAGTGGCCCCTGGGGGGGTCACGTGACCCCCGCCGGACCGGAAGTGCCCCGCCGGCCGCCATCTTGGATCCCGGGGGCGGCCATCTTGGCGCGGGGGGCGGTTCCCGAGCCGATTCGGGGCCTAACGAGCCCGTTCGGGGGCCCCTGCGGCGCCCCCGCCGGTCCCCAGGGCGGCGGGGGGGGTCACGTGACCCCCCCGAACCGGAAGTGGCCCCTGGGGGGGGGTCACGTGACCCCCGCCGGACCGGAAGTGCCCCGCCGGCCGCCATCTTGGATCCCGGGGGCGGCCATCTTGGCGCGGGGGCGGTTCCCGAGCCGATTCGGGGCCTAACGAGCCCGTTCGGGGGCCCCTGCGGCGCCCCCGCCGGTCCCCAGGGCGGCGGGGGGGGTCACGTGACCCCCCCCGAACCGGAAGTGGCCCCTGGGGGGGTCACGTGACCCCCGCCGGACCGGAAGTGCCCCGCCGGCCGCCATCTTGGATCCCGGGGGCGGCCATCTTGGCGCGGGGGGCGGTTCCCGAGCCGATTCGGGGCGTAACGAGCCCGTTCGGGGGCCCCTGCGGCGCCCCCGCCGGTCCCCAGGGCGGCGGGGGGGGTCACGTGACCCCCCCCGAACCGGAAGTGGCCCCTGGGGGGGTCACGTGACCCCCGCCGGACCGGAAGTGCCCCGCCGGCCGCCATCTTGGATCCCGGGGGCGGCCATCTTGGCGCGGGGGGCGGTTCCCGAGCCGATTCGGGGCCTAACGAGCCCGTTCGGGGGCCCCTGCGGCGCCCCCGCCGGTCCCCAGGGCGGCGGGGGGGGTCACGTGACCCCCCCCCGAACCGGAAGTGGCCCCTGGGGGGGTCACGTGACCCCCGCCGGACCGGAAGTGCCCCGCCGGCCGCCATCTTGGATCCCGGGGGCGGCCATCTTGGCGCGGGGGCGGTTCCCGAGCCGATTCGGGGCCTAACGAGCCCGTTCGGGGGCCCCTGCGGCGCCCCCGCCGGTCCCCAGGGCGGCGGGGGGGGTCACGTGACCCCCCCGAACCGGAAGTGGCCCCTGGGGGGGTCACGTGACCCCCGCCGGACCGGAAGTGCCCCGCCGGCCGCCATCTTGGATCCCGGGGGCGGCCATCTTGGCGCGGGGGGCGGTTCCCGAGCCGATTCGGGGCCTAACGAGCCCGTTCGGGGGCCCCTGCGGCGCCCCCGCCGGTCCCCAGGGCGGCGGGGGGGGTCACGTGACCCCCCCGAACCGGAAGTGGCCCCTGGGGGGGTCACGTGACCCCCGCCGGACCGGAAGTGCCCCGCCGGCCGCCATCTTGGATCCCGGGGGCGGCCATCTTGGCGCGGGGGCGGTTCCCGAGCCGATTCGGGGCCTAACGAGCCCGTTCGGGGGCCCCTGCGGCGCCCCCGCCGGTCCCCAGGGCGGCGGGGGGGGTCACGTGACCCCCCCCGAACCGGAAGTGGCCCCTGGGGGGGTCACGTGACCCCCGCCGGACCGGAAGTGCCCCGCCGGCCGCCATCTTGGATCCCGGGGGCGGCCATCTTGGCGCGGGGGGCGGTTCCCGAGCCGATTCGGGGCCTAACGAGCCCGTTCGGGGGCCCCTGCGGCGCCCCCGCCGGTCCCCAGGGCGGCGGGGGGGGTCACGTGACCCCCCCGAACCGGAAGTGGCCCCTGGGGGGGTCACGTGACCCCCGCCGGACCGGAAGTGCCCCGCCGGCCGCCATCTTGGATCCCGGGGGCGGCCATCTTGGCGCGGGGGCGGTTCCCGAGCCGATTCGGGGCCTAACGAGCCCGTTCGGGGGCCCCTGCGGCGCCCCCGCCGGTCCCCAGGGCGGCGGGGGGGGTCACGTGACCCCCCCCGAACCGGAAGTGGCCCCTGGGGGGGTCACGTGACCCCCGCCGGACCGGAAGTGCCCCGCCGGCCGCCATCTTGGATCCCGGGGGCGGCCATCTTGGCGCGGGGGCGGTTCCCGAGCCGATTCGGGGCCTAACGAGCCCGTTCGGGGGCCCCTGCGGCGCCCCCGCCGGTCCCCAGGGCGGCGGGGGGGGTCACGTGACCCCCCCGAACCGGAAGTGGCCCCTGGGGGGGTCACGTGACCCCCGCCGGACCGGAAGTGCCCCGCCGGCCGCCATCTTGGATCCCGGGGGCGGCCATCTTGGCGCGGGGGGCGGTTCCCGAGCCGATTCGGGGCCTAACGAGACCGTTCGGGGGCCCCTGCGGCGCCCCCGCCGGTCCCCAGGGCGGCGGGGGGGGTCACGTGACCCTCCCGAACCGGAAGTGGCCCCTGGGGGGGTCACGTGACCCCCGCCGGACCGGAAGTGCCCCGCCGGCCGCCATCTTGGATCCCGGGGGCGGCCATCTTGGCGCGGGGGCGGTTCCCGAGCCGATTCGGGGCCTAACGAGCCCGTTCGGGAGGCCCTGGGGCGCCCCCGCCGGTCCCCAGGGCGGCGGGGGGGTCACGTGACCTCCCCCCGAACCGGAAGTGGCTCCTGGGAGGGTCACGTGACCCCCGCCGGACCGGAAGTGCCCCGCCGGCCGCCATCTTGGATCCCGGGGGCGGCCATCTTGGCGCGGGGGCGGTTCCCGAGCCGATTCGGGGCCTAACGAGCCCGTTCGGGAGGCCCTGGGGCGCCCCCGCCGGTCCCCAGGGCGGCGGGGGGGTCACGTGACCTCCCCCCGAACCGGAAGTGGCTCCTGGGAGGGTCACGTGACCCCCGCCGGACCGGAAGTGCCCCGCCGGCCGCCATCTTGGATCCCGGGGGCGGCCATCTTGGCGCGGGGGCGGTTCCCGAGCCGATTCGGGGCCTAACGAGCCCGTTCCGGAGGCCCTGGGGCGCCCCCGCCGGTCCCCAGGGCGGCGGGGGGGTCACGTGACCTCCCCCCGAACCGGAAGTGGCCCCTGAGGGGGTCACGTGACCCCCGCCGGACCGGAAGTGCCCCGCCGGCCGCCATCTTGGATCCCGGGGGCGGCCATCTTGGCGCGGGGGCGGTTCCCGAGCCGATTCGGGGCCTAACGAGCCCGTTCGGGGTGCCCCCACGGCTTCCGTGACCCCCGCTAGATGCATAATTGTCCAATAATGAGATCAGCCTGCTTAGGAGAATGTGAAGAAAGAGATCTAGTCAGTTCTGCATTAGCGAGTAAGTTGATTCAGGTTTCCAGAGAATTGTTGCAAATTTTAATCCCCTGTAATTTATACTCTATATTACTGAGAAACGTGCTACCTGTGTCAGGTCACGTGTTGCCACATTGCGGATTCTTTTTTCCACATTCGTTTGGAATCAACCTCCGCATTTACTGGCAGATATTCCATAGATGATGTTGAAGAGAGTCCTTTCAGCTAGTTGTGTCAGTTATTTGAAATACACTTCCACTTATATACCTACCTTCAAAGGGGTAGAAATTATCTGCCCTGACCTAGGAGATCAATACATGGCTTAAATGTTTCATGGATATCTAGCTGAATTTTCCATTTTATTTTTGGGATCCAGAGAATCACTTTCTGCAGGTGAGAATAGCACAAGCCTAACCTGTTCCTATACGTACAGAAGTGCACATGTGCATGCATAATACTAACATAGAACCTTAATTGAAGAGAGGTGAGGCTGGGGGGGGGGGCTGGTGGCTCCATTGGTTAAGGGGCTGACTCCTGATTTTGGCTCAGGTCATGATCTCAGGTCATGGGATCACCCCATCTAGGGCTCTGTGCTCAGCGGGGAGTCTGCTGGAGATTTCTGTCTCTGTCTCCCTCTGCCCCTCCTCTTTCTCTCTCTCCCTTAAATAAATAAATCTTAAAAATAAAAAAGAAAAGGAATAAAGCCAAAGTGTGCATGTGCATGAATGTGTGTTTGTGTGTGTGTGTGTGTGTGTGTGTGTGTGTGTGTGTGTCTTCTAGGGCTTTCCTAATGTAGAATCCTCCTATCTTCCACACTTGAGAGATATTTCTTAAATACCCAGCAATTCCCTGTAATAAGGGCCAACATGTTTTGTGTGCCTACTGTGTACCAGGCCAATGCTGAACGAGTTACAAGGATTACCTCATTTAAGAAAGTCATCTTGTGAGGTTGGTACAGTTCTTATTCCCAGATGTCAGATGAAAAGGCTCAAGCCTAGAGCTAGAACTTGCTTTCCAGAGTGACACTACTAACAAGTGCTGGAAGTGGAATGGCGATGCGGGCAGGAGGCTTCCAAAGCATACACTGCTGATCTGTTACCACATCCTGGGTCCCTGCAGCCTCTCAACGTGTGGAATTCAATAAATGATAAAGACGATGCTGAATCACAGGAATCCTTTCACCCTTAACTTTTGGTGGAAAATTCCAAGACATGAAGACTAGCTAGCAAACAAGTTCTCAGCATCAGAAAGAGGAAACAGAGGAAAAGGGCAAAAATAAATGTACAGTTTCGTTCACAGTTGTGATTTTAAGGGAAAAATAATGAAAGAAAATTCAGCATGTAATCTTACGTGTGATATTAGAAAGTAAAGATGACTGGCATTACTAACTAGAAAGTCATGTCATTAGTCAGAAGGACTTACCCTATTCTATTGTCTTTACCTTGTTAAAGGGTGGAAAAGGTCCCTAATAGAATAAACAGATTATACTACAAAAAGCAAACATACAAGGATGGCTGAAAATAAAATGACTAATTTTCATCTCTCAAAAAAAAAAAACCCACAAAACAGAACAAATATATAACCCTGCCCCCAATGTTCATTCGCCAGAGCACTCTCTTCTTTGTGAAGATTGTGTCTCCCAGGCAGCTGTCCTGACTTGGGTTTGAATAAAACTCTCTTTCTTTCTCTCTAAGATGTTTTAAAAGGTTCATTCATTTAGTGTCGACAATAACACTATGTTTTCTTTTTAAGTGAAAAATAAATGTTCCTGGTTCACAACTGCGACAGCACTGGAGGATGGCTGTTCCTTCTGGCCCCTTCCCTGTAGAACCAAGCATGTGTATATAGATTCCAGCACAAATGGGCTCATCCTAGAAGGATGCTTTGAAGGTCTGAGAAGCACTATCCACTCCATGGGTGAGACAAGAAGGCAAAGCTATTCCCACTTGGAACATTCCTTCTGGGGCTTAAAATTGCCTTGGAAATGCATGAAAGCATTGCGTTTCCTAAAACCCAAGGCTGGAACAGTCTGAGAGCAGCTGACCTTGCCAGGAACCAGGCACACCCCTGCAAGGAGGGTTGGTGCAGAAGGGAAGGGACAGGGCTCTGAGGGTGGTCTGCAGCTAGAGGGGTCCGTGGAAGGGGCCGTGGTGTGTGTGTGTGTGTGTGTGTGTGTGTGTGTGTGTGTGTTGGGGCCCTGCCCACGATCCCACTCACGCCTGCGCAGGGCACTGTACCAAGGAGGTGCCTCCTTGACCCCCTGCGCTCCCAGAGTTGTGAGTCAGTGGGGCGGGTTGCCCGGCATTCAAGGGGCTGGAAGCACCACACTCCCCAACCAACCGTGTGGGGGAGGAGCTACGTCTCTATGGGCGGACCCAGAGCAGCCGAGGACGCAGACCGGGGAGCCAGAGAAGGGGAGCTCTGAGAGAGTCAACCTGTGGAGTTCCTGGCTGAGGGAGTGCGTGCTGTGTGTCGGGGTGGGGGTCTGGGAGTAGGGGGCACCCCGGGTGGGAGGTGAGGTTCTGGAAGGGCGTGTGGAGAGAGTTCCTCAGGGAGACTCAGGTGAGTTTTTTTTCCCTTGCAAGTCTCTTCTGCCCAGTCTCCGTCAACTGGCCTTATGCCCCAGACCCAGGAACTCCAGGGCGCCCGCTCAGCAGAGCTTTTGTGGGATGGGTTGCAGACATTCCAGGGTTTCCCGTGTTCCCCAGGAAGAGCGAGAGTAAGGACCGCACAGTCCCCAACTTCAGTGGGGTGCCCCCTGTCCCCTGACACAGTGCAGGTAACGGACCTTGAGCAGTACCCCGAGTTCAGCAGGGTGTTCCCTGTTCCCTCAGGCACAGGTGTGGTGGTAAGAAGCCCCAGAACCGTTTGGGGGCTTCAGTATTGTGTGCCCTGTCTCCCGGGGACCGTGGGAATGGGCTGTGAAGATAATTACTACTTAAAGAAACAAGTCTGTGTTTCCCCTTCTCCCAGAAACGGCAGCAGCTGTGCAGGCTTTAGGTCCGAGGAGCTGCCTTCTCCCCAGCTGACAGCACTTCTCTGGCTCCACGAGACCCAAGGTTTTAAACGTCTGCATCTGAGTCAGTGAGGCCTCTTGCCACAGGACGCCAGCATTCAGAGAAAGCTGCAGGTCCGTTTGGGGAAATGGCATCTCCACGTCAGGACTGGAGGTAAAACCTCTCATTAACCCACCATCTCCTGGGCTTTGCTCTTTGCTCTAGTTGAGCCATGAAGTAAAACTGAAGTAGTACTTGTCAGCGTTCTGGATTTGCTGAAAGAGGTACTTAGTTTCTGAGCAGGGAGAACGTTGCAGGGCATCCCATTTTCCCTGTTCCTTTATTGCTTATGAATGGATTTTGAACAGCTGTTTCCTAGAAACACTCTTTTATTAGAAAGGGAAGGTGAGATTTACTCTTTGTGTATTTTTAAGATATACTTTATTCCTCATCTCACAGTGTTTATTCTGTTGGGCCTAAGATGTGGTTGAGAAGCCACCATTTAGAGTTAGGTGGCTTTTTTGTCGTCAGATACAGATTTGGATGATGCCTTGTCCTATATCAAAGGTGATGTTTCATCACTGATTCGTCTTTTCATCCAAAGAGTTACAATGAGGGTCGAGGGAAAATTCAACATTATTCAAAGCAGCCTTTTCCTGTTTAAAAGTTGAGCTTGACTATCTAGCTTTACTAGATGTATCATCTCGGTATTTTGAAGTGCCATATTCTCTCTGTCGTTTCTTTGGTGGTGGAGTCAGAAGGAGAGTCTCTGGGAATTCCTCTGGATAGAGGCATGCCGGTGGCTTCAGGGGGCTTGGTGTCGGGAGCCCTGGGCGGAGTTCTGGAACTGCTTGCCCGATGCTGGGTGAGTCAGGTTATCCCACAGAGTTTCTGTTTCCTCCTTATGAGATTGCTGGAAGGTGACATAAGTCAAGCAGAGAAAGGCAATGATCATACAGTTTCACTCATTTATGGAACATAAGAAATAGCAGGGAGATCAGTAGGAGAAGGAAGGGAAGAATGAATGAGGAGCTTCACAGAAGGGGGAATGAATCACAAAAGACTATGGACTCTGGGAAACAAACTGAGGGCTTCAGAGGGGGAGGGTGGTGGTTGATTGGGATAGGCCACTGATGGGTATTAAGGAGGGCACGTATTGCACGGAGCCCTGGGTGTTAGCCGTAAACAAGGAATCATGGAACACTCCATCAAAAACTAATGATGTGGTGTATGGTGACTCACATAACATAATTAAAAAATTAAAAAAAAAGAAATTGCTGGAGGGTCATCTCTATGGAAAGGCTTTTTACACAGAAACTGTTCTGCCTAAGGAAGAGTAACTAAACATGATGTGATTTGGGCTGTATTATTCTGTAAATAATTTTAAAACTCCCTGTCCTAGGGATACGATATGTTATTGCACGCAGAGGCCTGAGAAAGCTGCAATGAAAGCTTGAGATCTCAGAGCACATTCGTGTTCCATGGATACGTCACTGAACGGTTTGCACAGGTAGGCAGGTAAGTGGAGAGAAATATGACAGAAGGGGAGAGAAGGTGTGAACCATTCATTAGGTAGCCTTCTCCCCTTCTCAGGAAAGCCTTGGGCCAGTGTCATTTTGGAAGAAGAGGGGGAATCCTGGAGCTTTGCAGCAGACAGGGGAGTTCCAGGTCTGGGTAGAGGTGACAGGGATCCCAGAGGAGAGCTGAGTGCATTCTGCAGCAGGGTGTGGGCAGGGCAAGCTCCAGGGGTGGCTGTGAGTCTCCCGTGTGACCGTTGTGACAGGTGAGGGCTGCGAGCAGGTTCCTGGCCGAGGACAGGTGAGGCACAGGTGGAGAGCTGGCCGAGCCCCTTCTTCAGGGCCACCGGCCTCACCAAACACACACAGCCTCATCGTCTGTCCCTGTCACTCCAATTCAGACTGTCAGAGTCGCCAGGCCGAGATGTTTGGTGGTGCTTCTTTCCTTGCATGCGTGCGAAGTTTCAAACCTGAGGTGACGGACGTGATGGGTCCTCAGAACATCTGTTACTCTTTTATTTCCTGCTCTACTTCCGATCGGTGAAGTGAATCGGACCTGCTAGTGGAAGGAGCTATCTGTGCGTTTTTATTTCCTAGTTTAATTAAACAATGGGAAAAGAGTCTTCTGAAATAGTAAAGGAATCCTTTCTGGGTGTTCATGTTTTTCTCTTCTGCGAGCCACATTCCGATATTAGAAATTATTTGTTAAAGTGAAACAGCCTCAGAGCTGTCACAGGGTTTGGTGGCCTTTGTGAGAGGGAGAAAGGGAGAAGGAGTGTAGGTTCTTTAGGAGGTTGGGGAGTGCCACATTGTGCTCCCAAAGGAAATGGAGCCTCCAGTCAGCCTTCCCGGGGCAGGGGTGGCGGGGGGGGGGGGGTGCTGCTTACCTGGAGGCCCATCCTGGGCTCTGGAAGCTTGACCTGGTGAGTCACTGGTGACTTGGGCTGGGGAATCGATGAAGAAAATAGAATGAATGCTGGGGGTTGCCTGTATCCTTTGGACTCAGACAACTCCATGTAGCAAAGGAACTCTTCACCCCTGAGGCGTGTCGGGATCCCTGAGGGTGTGGGGTTTGCTTCAGGGGCTGAGGTTCTGTCTTCATCCTTATCTGGACCGGAGCCATGTTGTCTGGCTATGGAGATCCAGACCCTTAGGTGACCATGTCATCATCATCATTATCATTATTAGTATTAGTATTTTAACAAAGCAATAGAGACATTGACTTTGAGATAAAAATACTGCAAGGAACAACACAAGGTCAAATATATACGTGATGATTGAACTTGTGGTGTCTCTCACTGGTGTGGGTCTTGTAGGGCTGCCCAAATGAGGAAGATCAAGGAATTCTATGTGGATAGAAGTGTGCTGTGCACAGGGAGTGTTTTATTCCATCAGTTGACCTCTCTCTGAAGGGAAAATAGCGTGGTGTCTGGAGCTTGGTTTCTGATCGGAAGGACTGGGAGGCCAGTGAATGGAAAGAGCGGTGTTCATGTTGACATGGTGCTCGGTGCCCAGTGAGCGAAGGTCGGAAGCTTGGACTCAGAAGCGTTGGTGTTCGGGGAGGATGTTGTCTGAGTTTGCAGCACATCGAGTCACTTGGCTGGTCTGCCTGATCGGGCCAGTTTCTGCCTTTCTAAGGGCAGCTTGAAAGTGCAACCCTAGGGCATTTGCAGAGTGGTCTGCATGGAACCCCTGTGTGGGCCAGTGTGGATACAACCCAGGGAATTCCAGAGCTACCGATGAGCACGTTTGTGAGGCTGGAGTTTGCTTCTCCGTGACAAGGATTGAGCCGGAGTGCAAAGAAGTCTCTGGGTCTTAGGACTCACCGAGCGGGTCCCAGGCTGGCAGGGTGGTCGGATCAGATGTCTGTTTCCCAGGACCTTGGCCAGAGGGAGATTTGGACCCTGGGACGCGTCTCTGCTCAGCTTTCTCGGGTGAGCACCTCCGGCAAGGGGAGGAAGCGTGTGTGCTCACCTGTCATCGAGGAAGGTGTCTGGTTTCAGGTTTCGTGTGCAGGTGGATTCCTCACGCGGCTCCCTTTCCTGATGGTGTTCGGGGTGCAGGAGGTGGGTGGACCCCTTGTCCCGGGCATCCGGGCTGTGCAGGAGCCCTGGGGCACCTTTTCCCCTAGGGATTTGGAGCACGACACAGGGCGGGGGTCGGTGGTGAAGCCATCGGTTGGTGCCTCAGTTTCTTCCCTGCCGAGATGGAGTGGAGACTCTAAGTGCTATGGAAATAGAAAGCAGGAGACGGGGCTGGGGGTGCTGAAGGGGAGGTGGGGGTGGTGTTCGCTATTCATATAGGGGCCAGGTGGTACTTCACTAGGAGGGTGATACTTGAGTCAAGATCTAAAGAAGGTGAGTGAGATCACATCGAGAGCATTGTAAACTGAAGGGAAAGCATGTGCAAAGGCCCCAGGCAGGAGTATACCAGGTGTGCGCAGGAGCAGCAAGAAGGCCCCGTGGCCACGGCAGACAGCTTAGGACATGACCTCAGGGAGGTGACAGAGTGTAACAGAAAGTCATTGCAGGCCCGTGACCCCATGGGACCCTGTCTCACTGGGCCATCCTGGCTTCAGGGTTGAGAACAGATGACAGAGGGTTGAAGATGGGCAAGGGAGGTCAATGATGACGCTTTTCCAGGAACTCAGGCAAGAGATGGGCTCCAGTGTGGACCAGACAGGTGGCCTCGGAAGGAGCGGTTAGTCCTATGGTGGGTACGTCTTGAAGACGGAGCTCACCGGATTTGCCGACGGCTTAGATATCGGGGATGGGAGAAAGGAGGACCTGGGGTAACTCCCAGCTGTTGCGGGCTGTCCCGAGCGAGGGAAGGAGAAGGTTTCTGGGGGTAGGAGGTAGTCCGTGTGCCGCATGCTGAGGAAGGTGCCTCTCCCGGTGGATCTGCTGAGGTTTGTGTCCGGGAGAACCTTTCACGTGTCCTCCCTCAGCAACGTTCAAGTACAAGTATCCCCCATTTTTTAAAAGTTCATGGGAAGACACTTGGCTTTTTGAAAAGATCTCCGTTATTACCTGGTTTCACTAATGGGAAGAAACCGGAAGAGGATTTTCCTCTTATGAAAAAAGTCGAACAGCGAGCATCTGTTTTGGGGAGGAGCACGACAGAGGCAGCGTGCAGCCTAACCACCGCTTCCTGGGAACCGCTGTCTGCGTCCAGCCACCGGCACTTTGAATTGTGTCTGTGAGCGTCTGCTGTGCTTTATCTCCATTTATTTTCAGCATCCGTTAGGAGTTGTGTCCCGAGGCCTAGGAAAAGCCAAAGAGAAGTCATTTTTGGAGTCTGAGCGTGCTCACTCATTTTTCCATATAAATTAATGGTCATTCCTTCTTTACACCATTTCTGCTGTGAAACGTTTCCTAGGAGCACTGTACTTTCAAAGAGCAGGGGAACCTGTACCCCATCCTGCCGGGTTAGCTTTAGTCACCATGCTGCACAGAACATTCCATGACTATCGGATTTTCTCACTCAGACACTGCATCTTTGACCACCTTCACCCGCCCCCCCCCCCCGTTCCCCGCATCGGGCAGCCACCCATCTCTTCTCCCTGTCTGTGCATTCAGTATTTGTTTATTCCACGTGGAATGATCATGAGAGCATCTGGTATTTGTCTTTCTGTGTCTGAGTTACTTAGTAGAAGGCTCCCAAGGTCTATGTTTCTATGTGTGTTTATTGGGAATAATGCTGCAGTGACCATGGGAGTCCATCTGTCTTTTTGGGGTACTGTTTTTGTGCTCTCCACATCAATACTCAGTAGAGCCATTACTGGGTCGTGTGGTAGTTGTATTTATTTTTCAGGAACCTCCATACCGTTTGTCACAGTGACCGCACCATTTCCATTCCCACCAACAGTGCACAGGTTCCCATTGTCTGCACACCCCCGACCACACCGGGTGTCTCTCTCTGGGACGATGCCGTTGCAACACGTGTGAGATGATAGCCGATTGTGGTTTTGACTTATGTCTCCTTGAGGATGATTAGTGATGTTGAAAAACTTTTTCTGTCTATATTGGCCACGTGTATACGATCACTGGAAGGAAATATGCACAAAATCTCCGCGAATTAAAAGATTTTCTTTATTCATTTGACAGAGATAGAGACAACGCGCGAGAGACACAACACAAGCAGGTGGAATGGGAGAGGAAGTAGCAGAGTTCCAGAAGAGGAGACTGGGGGGCTCGATCCCAGAACGCCATCTTGATTCGATGCCTAACGGGGCCGTTCGGGGGCCCCTGGGGCGCCCCCGCCGGTCCCCAGGGCGGCGGGGGTGTCACGTGACGCCCCCCGAACCGGAAGTGGCCCCTGGGGGGTCACGTGACCCCCGCCGGACCGGAAGTGCCCCGCCGGCCGCCATCTTGGATCCCGGGGGTGGCCATCTTGGCGCAGGGGCATTTCCCGAGCCGATTCGGGGCCTAACGAGCCCTTTCGGGGGCCCCTGCGGCGCCCCCGCCGGTCCCCAGGGCGGCGGGGGGGTCACGTGACCACCCCGAACCGGAAGTGGCCCCTGGGGGGGTCACGTGACCCCCGCCGGACCGGAAGTGCCCCGCCGGCCGCCATCTTGGATCCTGGGGGCGGCCATCTTGGCGCGGGGGCGGTTCCCGAGCCGAATCTCGGCCTAACGAGCCCGTTCGGGGGCCCCTGCGGCGCCCCCGCCGGTCCCCAGGGCGGCGGGGGGGGGTCACGTGACCCCCCCCGAACCGGAAGTGGCCCCTGGGGGGGTCACGTGACCCCCGCCGGACCGGAAGTGCCCCGCCGGCCGCCATCTTGGATCCCGGGGGCGGCCATCTTGGCGCGGGGGCGGTTCCCGAGCCGATTCGGGGCCTAACGAGCCCGTTCGGGGGCCCCTGGGGCGCCCCCGCCGGTCCCCAGGGCGGCGGGGGGGGTCACGTGACCCCCCCGAACCGGAAGTGGCCCCTGGGGGGGTCACGTGACCCCCGCCGGACCGGAAGTGCCCCGCCGGCCGCCATCTTGGATCCCGGGGGCGGCCATCTTGGCGCGGGGGCGGTTCCCGAGCCGATTCGGGCCCTAGCGAGTACGTTCGGGGGCCCCTGGGGCGCCCCCGCCGGTCCCCAGGGCGGCGGGGGGGGTCACGTGACCCCCCCGAACCGGAAGTGGCCCCTGGGGGGGTCACGTGACCCCCGCCGGACCGGAAGTGCCCCGCCGGCCGCCATCTTGGATCCCGGGGGCGGCCATCTTGGCGCAGGGGCGGTTCCTGAGCCGATTCGTGGCCTAACGAGCCCTTTCGGGGGCCCCTGCGGCGCCCCCGCCGGTCCCCAGGGCGGCGGGGGGGGTCACGTGACCCCCCCGAACCGGAAGTGGCCCCTGGGGGGGTCACGTGACCCCCGCCGTACCGGAAGTGCCCCGCCGGCCGACATCTTGGATCCCGGGGGCGGCCATCTTGGCGCGGGGGCGGTTCCCGAGCCGATTCGGGGCCTAACGAGCCCGTTCGGGGGCCCCTGGGGCGCCCCCGCCGGTCCCCAGGGCGGCGGGGGGGTCACGTGACCCCCCCGAACCGGAAGTGGCCCCTGGGGGGGTCACGTGACCCCCGCCGGACCGGAAGTGCCCCGCCGGCCGCCATCTTGGATCCCGGGGGCGGCCATCTTGGCGCGGGGGCGGTTCCCGAGCCGATTCGGGGCCTAACGAGCCCTTTCGGGGGCCCCTGCGGCGCCCCCGCCGGTCCCAGGGCGGCGGGGGGGGTCACGTGACCCCCCGAACCGGAAGTGGCCCCTGGGGGGGTCACGTGACCCCCGCCGGACCGGAAGTGCCCCGCCGGCCGCCATCTTGGATCCCGGGGGCGGCCATCTTGGCGCGGGGGCGGTTCCCGAGCCGAATCTCGGCCTAACGAGCCCGTTCGGGGGCCCCTCCGGCGCCCCCGCCGGTCCCCAGTGCGGCGGGGGGGTCACGTGACCCCCCCGAACCGGAAGTGGCCCCTGGGGGGGTCACGTGACCCCCGCCGGACCGGAAGTGCCCCGCCGGCCGCCATCTTGGATCCCGGGGGTGGCCATCTTGGCGCGGGTGCGTTTCCCGAGCCGATTCGGGGCCTAACGAGCCCTTTCGGGGTCCCCAGGGCGGCGGGGGGGTCACGTGACCCCCCCGAACCGGAAGTGGCCCCTGGGGGGGTCACGTGACCCCCGCCGGACCGGAAGTGCCCCGCCGGCCGCCATCTTGGATCCCGGGGGCGGCCATCTTGGCGCGGGGGCGGTTCCCGAGCTGAATCTCGGCCTAACGAGCCCGTTCGGGGGCCCCTGCGGCGCCCCCGCCGGTCCCCAGGGCGGCGGGGGGGGTCACGTGACCCCCCCGAACCGGAAGTGGCCCCTGGGGGGGTCACGTGACCCCCGCCGGACCGGAAGTGCCCCGCCGGCCGCCATCTTGGATCCCGGGGGCGGCCATCTTAGCGCGGGGGCGTTTCCCGAGCCGATTCGGGGCCTAACGAGCCCTTTCGGGGGCCCCTGCGGCGCCCCCGCCGGTCCCCAGGGCGGCGGGGGGGTCACGTGACCACCCCGAACCGGAAGTGGCCCCTGGGGGGGTCACGTGACCCCCGCCGGACCGGGAGTGCCCCGCCGGCCGCCATCTTGGATCCCGGGGGCGGCCATCTTGGCGCGGGGGCGGTTCCCGAGCCGAATCTCGGCCTAACGAGCCCGTTCGGGGGCCCCTGCGGCGCCCCCGCCGGTCCCCAGGGCGGCGGGGGGGGTCACGTGACCCCCCCGAACCGGAAGTGGCCCCTGGGGGGGTCACGTGACCCCCGCCGGACCGGAAGTGCCCCGCCGGCCGCCATCTTGGATCCCGGGGGTGGCCATCTTGGCGCGGGTGCGTTTCCCGAGCCGATTCGGGGCCTAACGAGCCCTTTCGGGGTCCCCAGGGCGGCGGGGGGGGTCACGTGACCCCCCCGAACCGGAAGTGGCCCCTGGGGGGGTCACGTGACCCCCGCCGGACCGGAAGTGCCCCGCCGGCCGCCATCTTGGATCCCGGGGGCGGCCATCTTGGCGCGGGGGCGGTTCCCGAGCCGAATCTCGGCCTAACGAGCCCGTTCGGGGGCCCCTGCGGCGCCCCCGCCGGTCCCCAGGGCGGCGGGGGGGGTCACGTGACCCCCCCGAACCGGAAGTGGCCCCTGGGGGGGTCACGTGACCCCCGCCGGACCGGAAGTGCCCCGCCGGCCGCCATCTTGGATCCCGGGGGCGGCCATCTTGGCGCGGGGGCGGTTCCCGAGCCGATTCGGGGCCTAACGAGCCCGTTCGGGGGCCCCTGGGTCGCCCCCGCCGGTCCCCAGGGCGGCGGGGGGGGTCACGTGACCCCCCCGAACCGGAAGTGGCCCCTGGGGGGGTCACGTGACCCCCGCCGGACCGGAAGTGCCCCGCCGGCCGCCATCTTGGATCCCGGAGGCGGCCATCTTGGCGCAGGGGCTGTTCCCGAGCCGATTCGGGGCCTAACGAGCCCGTTCGGGGGCCCCTGGGGCGCCCCCGCCGGTCCCCAGGGCGGCGGGGGGGGTCACGTGACCCCCCCGAACCGGAAGTGGCCCCTGGGGGGGTCACGTGACCCCCGCCGGACCGGAAGTGCCCCGCCGGCCGCTATCTTGGATCCCGGGGGCGGCCATCTTAGCGCGGGGGCGTTTCCCGAGCCGATTCGGGGCCTAACGAGCCCTTTCGGGGGCCCCTGCGGCGCCCCCGCCGGTCCCCAGGGCGGCGGGGGGGTCACGTGACCACCCCGAACCGGAAGTGGCCCCTGGGGGGGTCACGTGACCCCCGCCGGACCGGGAGTGCCCCGCCGGCCGCCATCTTGGATCCCGGGGGCGGCCATCTTGGCGCGGGGGCGGTTCCCGAGCCGAATCTCGGCCTAACGAGCCCGTTCGGGGGCCCCTGCGGCGCCCTCGCCGGTCCCCAGCGCGGCGGGGGGGGTCACGTGACCCCCCCGAACCGGAAGTGGCCCCTAGGGGGGTCACGTGACCCCCGCCGGACCGGAAGTGCCCCGCCGGCCGCCATCTTGGATCCCGGGGGCGGCCATCTTGGCGCGGAGGCGGTTCCCGAGCCGATTCGGGGCCTAACGAGCCCTTTCGGGGCCCCTGCGGCGCCCCCGCCGGTCCCCAGTGCGGAGGGGGGGGGGGTCACGTGACCCCCCCGAACCGGAAGTGGCCCCTGGGGGGGCCACGTGACCCCCGCCGGACCGGAAGTACCCCGCCGGCCGCCATCTTGGATCCCGGGGGCGGCCATCTTGGCGCGGGGGCGGTTCCCGAGCCGAATCTCGGCCTAACGAGCCCGTTCGGGGGCCCCTGCGGCGCCCCCGCCGGTCCCCAGGGCGGCGGGGGGGGGGTCACGTGACCCCCCGAACCGGAAGTGTCCCCTGGGGGGGTCACGTGACCCCCGCCGGACCGGAAGTGCCCCGCCGGCGGCCATCTTGGATCCCGGGGGCGGCCATCTTGGCGCGGGGGCCGTTCCCGAGCCGATTCGTGGCCTAACGAGCCCGTTCGGGGGCCCCTGGGGCGCCCCCGCCAGTCCCCAGGGCGGCGGGGGGGGTCACGTGACCCCCCCCGAACCGGAAGTGGCCCCTGGGTGGGTCACGTGACCCCCGCCGGACTGGAAGTGCCCCGCCGGCCGCCATCTTGGATCCCGGGGGCGGCCATCTTGGCGCGGGGGCGGTTCCCGAGCCGAATCTCGGCCTAACGAGCCCGTTCGGGGGCCCCTGCGGCGCCCCCGCCGGTCCCCAGGGCGGCGGGGGGGGTCAAGTGACCCCCCCGAACCGGAAGTGGCCCCTGGGAGGGTCACGTGACCCCCGCCGGACCGGAAGTGCCCCGCCGGCCGCCATCTTGGATCCCGGGGGCGGCCATCTTGGCGCGGGGGCGGTTCCCGAGCCGATTCGGGGCCTAACGAGCCCGTTCGGGGGCCCCTGGGGCGCCCCCGCCGGTCCCCAGGGCGGCGGGGGGGTCACGTGACCCCCCCGAACCGGAAGTGGCCCCTGGGGGGGTCACGTGACCCCCGCCGGACCGGAAGTGCCCCGCCGGCCGCCATCTTGGATCCCGGGGGCGGCCATCTTGGCGCGGGGGCGGTTCCCGAGCCGATTCGGGGCCTAACGAGCCCTTTCGGGGGCCCCTGCGGCGCCCCCGCCGGTCCCAGGGCGGCGGGGGGGGTCACGTGACCCCCCGAACCGGAAGTGGCCCCTGGGGGGGTCACGTGACCCCCGCCGGACCGGAAGTGCCCCGCCGGCCGCCATCTTGGATCCCGGGGGCGGCCATCTTGGCGCGGGGGGCGGTTCCCGAGCCGAATCTCGGCCTAACGAGCCCGTTCGGGGGCCCCTCCGGCGCCCCCGCCGGTCCCCAGTGCGGCGGGGGGGTCACGTGACCCCCCCGAACCGGAAGTGGCCCCTGGGGGGGTCACGTGACCCCCGCCGGACCGGAAGTGCCCCGCCGGCCGCCATCTTGGATCCCGGGGGTGGCCATCTTGGCGCGGGTGCGTTTCCCGAGCCGATTCGGGGCCTAACGAGCCCTTTCGGGGTCCCCAGGGCGGCGGGGGGGTCACGTGACCCCCCCGAACCGGAAGTGGCCCCTGGGGGGGTCACGTGACCCCCGCCGGACCGGAAGTGCCCCGCCGGCCGCCATCTTGGATCCCGGGGGCGGCCATCTTGGCGCGGGGGCGGTTCCCGAGCTGAATCTCGGCCTAACGAGCCCGTTCGGGGGCCCCTGCGGCGCCCCCCGCCGGTCCCCAGGGCGGCGGGGGGGGTCACGTGACCCCCCCGAACCGGAAGTGGCCCCTGGGGGGGTCACGTGACCCCCGCCGGACCGGAAGTGCCCCGCCGGCCGCCATCTTGGATCCCGGGGGCGGCCATCTTGGCGCGGGGGTTGTTCCCGAGCCGATTCGGGGCCTAGCGAGCCCGTTCGGGGGCCCCTGCGGCGCCCCCGCCGGTTCCCAGGGCGGCGGGGGTGGTCACGTGACACCCCCGAACCGGAAGTGGCCCCTGGGGGGGTCACGTGACCCCCGCCGGACCGGAAGTGCCCCGCCGGCCGCCATCGTGGATCCCGGGGGCGGCCATCTTGGCGCGGGGGCGGTTCCCGAGCCGATTCGGGGCCTAACGAGCCCTTTCGGGGGCCCCTGCGGCGCCCCCGCCGGTCCCCAGGGCGGCGGGGGGGGTCACGTGACCCCCCCGAACCGGAAGTGGCCCCTGGGGGGGTCACGTGACCCCCGCCGGACCGGAAGTGCCCCGCCGGCCGCCATCTTGGATCCCGGGGGCGGCCATCTTGGCCCGGGGGCGGTTCCCGAGCCGAATCTCGGCCTAACTAGCCCGTTCGGGGGCCCCTGCGGCGCCCCCGCCGGTCCCCAGGGCGGCGGGGGGGGTCACGTGACCCCCCCGAACCGGAAGTGGCCCCTGGGGGGGTCACGTGACCCCCGCCGGACAGGAAGTGCCCCGCCGGCCGCCATTTTGCATCCCGGGGGCGGCCATCTTGGCGCGGGGGCGGTTCCCGAGCCGATTCGGGGCCTAACGAGTACGTTCGGGGGCCCCTGGGGCGCCCCCGCCGGTCCCCAGGGCGGCGGGGGGGGTCACGTGACCCCCCCGAACCGGAAGTGGCCCCTGGGCGGGTCACGTGACCCCCGCCGGACCGGAAGTGCCCCGCCGGCCGCCATCTTGGATCCCGGGGGCGGCCATCTTGGCGCGGGGGGCGGTTCCCGAGCCGATTCGGGGCCTAACGAGCCCGTTCGGGGGCCCCTGGGGCGCCCCCGCCGGTCCCCAGGGCGGCGGGGGGGGTCACGTGACCCCCCCGAACCGGAAGTGGCCCCTGGGGGGGTCACGTGACCCCCGCCGGACCGGAAGTGCCCCGCCGGCCGCCATCTTGGATCCCGGGGGCGGCCATCTTGGCGCGGGGGTTGTTCCCGAGCCGATTCGGGGCCTAGCGAGCCCGTTCGGGGGCCCCTGCGGCGCCCCCGCCGGTTCCCAGGGCGGCGGGGGGGGTCACGTGACCCCCCCGAACCGGAAGTGGCCCCTGGGGGGGTCACGTGACCCCCGCCGGACCGGAAGTGCCCCGCCGGCCGCCATCTTGGATCCATGGGGCGGCCATCTTGGCGCAGGGGCGGTTCCCGAGCCGATTCGTGGCCTAACGAGCCCTTTCGGGGGCCCCTGCGGCGCCCCCGCCGGTCCCCAGGGCGGCGGGGGGGGTCACGTGACCCCCCCGAACCGGAACTGGCCCCTGGGGGGGTCACGTGACCCCCGCCGGACCGGAAGTGCCCCGCCGGCCGCCATCTTGGATCCCGGGGGCGGCCAACTTGGCGCGGGGGCGGTTCCCGAGCCGATTCGGGGCCTAACGAGCCCGTTCGGGGGCCCCTGGGGCGCCCCCGCCGGTTCCCAGGGCGGCGGGGGGGGTCACGTGACCCCCCCGAACCGGAAGTGGCCCCTGGGGGGGTCACGTGACCCCCGCCGGACCGGAAGTGCCCCGCCGGCCGCCATCTTGGATCCCGGGGGCGGCCATCTTGGCGCGGGGGCGGTTCCCGAGCCGATTCGGGGCCTAACGAGCCCGTTCGGGGGCCCCTGCGGCGCCCCCGCCGGTCCCCAGGGCGGCGGGGGGGGTCACGTGACCCCCCCGAACCGGAAGTGGCCCCTGGGGGGGTTCACGTGACCCCTGCCGGACCGGAAGTGCCCCGCCGGCCGCCATCTTGGATCCCGGGGGCGGCCATCTTGGCGCGGGGGTTGTTCCCGAGCCGATTCGGGGCCTAGCGAGCCCGTTCGGGGGCCCCTGCGGCGCCCCCGCCGGTTCCCAGGGCGGCGGGGGTGGTCACGTGACACCCCCGAACCGGAAGTGGCCCCTGGGGGGGTCACGTGACCCCCGCCGGACCGGAAGTGCCCCGCCGGCCGCCATCTTGGATCCCGGGGGCGGCCATCTTGGCGCGGGGGCGGTTCCCGAGCCGATTCGGGGCCTAACGAGCCCTTTCGGGGGCCCCTGCGGCGCCCCCGCCGGTCCCCAGGGCGGCGGGGGGGGTCACGTGACCCCCCCGAACCGGAAGTGGCCCCTGGGGGGGTCACGTGACCCCCGCCGGACCGGAAGTGCCCCGCCGGCCGCCATCTTGGATCCCGGGGGCGGCCATCTTGGCCCGGGGGCGGTTCCCGAGCCGAATCTCGGCCTAACGAGCCCGTTCGTGGGCCCCTGCGGCGCCCCCGCCGGTCCCCAGGGCGGCGGGGGGGGTCACGTGACCCCCCCGAACCGGAAGTGGCCCCTGGGGGGGTCACGTGACCCCCGCCGGACCGGAAGTGCCCCGCCGGCCGCCATCTTGGATCCCGGGGGCGGCCATCTTGGCGCGGGGGCGGTTCCCGAGCCGATTCGGGGCCTAACGAGCCCGTTCGGGGGCCCCTGGGGCGACCCCGCCGGTCCCCAGGGCGGCGGGGGGGGTCACGTGACCCCCCCGAACCGGAAGTGGCCCCTGGGGGGGTCACGTGACCCCCGCCGGACCGGAAGTGCCCCGCCGGCCGCCATCTTGGATCCCGGGGGCGGCCATCTTGGCGCGGGGGCGGTTCCCGAGCCGAATCTCGGCCTAACGAGCCCGTTCGGGGGCCCCTGCGGCGCCCCCGCCGGTCCCCAGGGCGGCGGGGGGGGTCACGTGACCCCCCCGAACCGGAAGTGGCCCCTGGGGGGGTCACGTGACCCCCGCCGGACCGGAAGTGCCCCGCCGGCCGCCATCTTGGATCCCCGGGGCGGCCATCTTGGCGCGGGGGCTGTTCCCGAGCCGATTCGGGGCCTAACGAGCCCGTTCGGGGGCCCCTGCGGCGCCCCCGCCGGTTCCCAGGGCGGCGCGGGTGGTCACGTGACACCCCCGAACCGGAAGTGGCCCCTGGGGGGGTCACGTGACCCCCGCCGGACCGGAAGTGCCCCGCCGGCCGCCATCTTGGATCCCGGGGGTGGCCATCTTGGCGCGGGGGCGTTTCCCGAGCCGATTCGGGGCCTAACGAGCCCTTTCGGGGGCCCCCGCGGCGCCCCCGCCGGTCCCCAGGGCGGCGGGGGGGTCACGTGACCACCCCGAACCGGAAGTGGCCCCTGGGGGGGTCACGTGACCCCCGCCGGACCGGAAGTGCCCCGCCGGCCGCCATCTTGGATCCCGGGGGCGGCCATCTTGGCGCGGGGGCGGTTCCCGAGCCGATTCGGGGCCTAACGAGCCCGTTCGGGGGCCCCTGGGGCGCCCCCGCCGGTCCCCAGGGCGGCGGGGGGGGTCACGTGACCCCCCCGAACCGGAAGTGGCCCCTGGGGGGGTCACGTGACCCCCGCCGGACCGGAAGTGCCCCGCCGGCCGCCATCTTGGATCCCGGGGGCGGCCATCTTGGCGCGGGGGTTGTTCCCGAGCCGATTCGGGGCCTAGCGAGCCCGTTCGGGGGCCCCTGCGGCGCCCCCGCCGGTTCCCAGGGCGGCGGGGGGGGTCACGTGACCCCCCCGAACCGGAAGTGGCCCCTGGGGGGGTCACGTGACCCCCGCCGGACCGGAAGTGCCCCGCCGGCCGCCATCTTGGATCCATGGGGCGGCCATCTTGGCGCAGGGGCGGTTCCCGAGCCGATTCGTGGCCTAACGAGCCCTTTCGGGGGCCCCTGCGGCGCCCCCGCCGGTCCCCAGGGCGGCGGGGGGGGTCACGTGACCCCCCCGAACCGGAACTGGCCCCTGGGGGGGTCACGTGACCCCCGCCGGACCGGAAGTGCCCCGCCGGCCGCCATCTTGGATCCCGGGGGCGGCCAACTTGGCGCGGGGGCGGTTCCCGAGCCGATTCGGGGCCTAACGAGCCCGTTCGGGGGCCCCTGGGGCGCCCCCGCCGGTTCCCAGGGCGGCGGGGGGGGTCACGTGACCCCCCCGAACCGGAAGTGGCCCCTGGGGGGGTCACGTGACCCCCGCCGGACCGGAAGTGCCCCGCCGGCCGCCATCTTGGATCCCGGGGGCGGCCATCTTGGCGCGGGGGCGGTTCCCGAGCCGATTCGGGGCCTAACGAGCCCGTTCGGGGGCCCCTGCGGCGCCCCCCGCCGGTCCCCAGGGCGGCGGGGGGGGTCACGTGACCCCCCCGAACCGGAAGTGGCCCCTGGGGGGGTTCACGTGACCCCTGCCGGACCGGAAGTGCCCCGCCGGCCGCCATCTTGGATCCCGGGGGCGGCCATCTTGGCGCGGGGGTTGTTCCCGAGCCGATTCGGGGCCTAGCGAGCCCGTTCGGGGGCCCCTGCGGCGCCCCCGCCGGTTCCCAGGGCGGCGGGGGTGGTCACGTGACACCCCCGAACCGGAAGTGGCCCCTGGGGGGGTCACGTGACCCCCGCCGGACCGGAAGTGCCCCGCCGGCCGCCATCTTGGATCCCGGGGGCGGCCATCTTGGCGCGGGGGCGGTTCCCGAGCCGATTCGGGGCCTAACGAGCCCTTTCGGGGGCCCCTGCGGCGCCCCCGCCGGTCCCCAGGGCGGCGGGGGGGGTCACGTGACCCCCCCGAACCGGAAGTGGCCCCTGGGGGGGTCACGTGACCCCCGCCGGACCGGAAGTGCCCCGCCGGCCGCCATCTTGGATCCCGGGGGCGGCCATCTTGGCCCGGGGGCGGTTCCCGAGCCGAATCTCGGCCTAACGAGCCCGTTCGTGGGCCCCTGCGGCGCCCCCGCCGGTCCCCAGGGCGGCGGGGGGGGTCACGTGACCCCCCCGAACCGGAAGTGGCCCCTGGGGGGGTCACGTGACCCCCGCCGGACCGGAAGTGCCCCGCCGGCCGCCATCTTGGATCCCGGGGGCGGCCATCTTGGCGCGGGGGCGGTTCCCGAGCCGATTCGGGGCCTAACGAGCCCGTTCGGGGGCCCCTGGGGCGACCCCGCCGGTCCCCAGGGCGGCGGGGGGGGTCACGTGACCCCCCCGAACCGGAAGTGGCCCCTGGGGGGGTCACGTGACCCCCGCCGGACCGGAAGTGCCCCGCCGGCCGCCATCTTGGATCCCGGGGGCGGCCATCTTGGCGCGGGGGCGGTTCCCGAGCCGAATCTCGGCCTAACGAGCCCGTTCGGGGGCCCCTGCGGCGCCCCCCGCCGGTCCCCAGGGCGGCGGGGGGGGTCACGTGACCCCCCCGAACCGGAAGTGGCCCCTGGGGGGGTCACGTGACCCCCGCCGGACCGGAAGTGCCCCGCCGGCCGCCATCTTGGATCCCCGGGGCGGCCATCTTGGCGCGGGGGCTGTTCCCGAGCCGATTCGGGGCCTAACGAGCCCGTTCGGGGGCCCCTGCGGCGCCCCCGCCGGTTCCCAGGGCGGCGCGGGTGGTCACGTGACACCCCCGAACCGGAAGTGGCCCCTGGGGGGGTCACGTGACCCCCGCCGGACCGGAAGTGCCCCGCCGGCCGCCATCTTGGATCCCGGGGGTGGCCATCTTGGCGCGGGGGCGTTTCCCGAGCCGATTCGGGGCCTAACGAGCCCTTTCGGGGGCCCCCGCGGCGCCCCCGCCGGTCCCCAGGGCGGCGGGGGGGTCACGTGACCACCCCGAACCGGAAGTGGCCCCTGGGGGGGTCACGTGACCCCCGCCGGACCGGAAGTGCCCCGCCGGCCGCCATCTTGGATCCCGGGGGCGGCCATCTTGGCGCGGGGGCGGTTCCCGAGCCGATTTGGGGCCTAACGAGCCCGTTCGGGGGCCCCTGGGGCGCCCCCTCCGGTCCCCAGGGCGGCGGGGGGGGTCACGTGACCCCCTCGAACCGGAAGTGGCCCCTGGGGGGGGTCACGTGACACCCGCCGGACCGGAAGTGCCCCGCCGGCCGCCATCTTGGATCCCGGGGGCGGCCATCTTGGCGCGGGGGCTGTTCCCGAGCCGATTCGGGGCCTAGCGAGCCCGTTCGGGGGCCCCTGCGGCGCCCCCCGCCGGTTCCCAGGGCGGCGGGGGTGGTCACGTGACACCCCCGAACCGGAAGTGGCCCCTGGGGGGGTCACGTGACCCCCGCCGGACCGGAAGTGCCCCGCCGGCCGCCATCTTGGATCCCGGGGGCGGCCATCTTGGCGCGGGGGCGGTTCCCGAGCCGATTCGGGGCCTAACGAGCCCTTTCGGGGGCCCCTGCGGCGCCCCCGCCGGTCCCCAGGGCGGCGGGGGGGGTCACGTGACCCCCCCGAACCGGAAGTGGCCCCTGGGGGGGTCACGTGACCCCCGCCGGACCGGAAGTGCCCCGCCGGCCGCCATCTTGGATCCCGGGGGCGGCCATCTTGGCGCGGGGGCGGTTCCCGAGCCGAATCTCGGCCTAACGAGCCCGTTCGGGGGCCCCTGCGGCGCCCCCGCCGGTCCCCAAGGCGGTGGGGGGGGTCACGTGACCCCCCCGAACCGGAAGTGGCCCCTGGGGGGTCACGTGACCCCCGCCGGACCGGAAGTGTCCCGCCGGCCGCCATCTTGGATCCCGGGGGCGGCCATCTTGGCGCGGGGGGCGGTTCCCGAGCCGAATCTCGGCCTAACGAGCCCGTTCGGGGGCCCCTGCGGCGCCCCCGCCGGTCCCCAGGGCGGCGGGGGGGGTCACGTGACCTCTCCGAACCGGAAGTGGCCCCTGGGGGGGTCACGTGACCCCCGCCGGACCGGAAGTGCCCCGCCGGCCGCCATCTTGGATCCCGGGGGCGGCCATCTTGGCGCAGGGGCATTTCCCGAGCCGATTCGTGGCCTAACGAGCCCTTTCGGGGGCCCCTGCGGCGCCCCCGCCGGTCCCCAGGGCGGCGGGGGGGGTCACGTGACCCCCCCAAACCGGAAGTGGCCCCTGGGGGGGTCACGTGACCCCCGCCGGACCGGAAGTGCCCCGCCGGCCGCCATTTTGGATCCCGGGGGCGGCCATCTTGGCGCGGGGGCGGTTCCCGAGCCGATTCGGGGCCTAACGAGTACGTTCGGGGGCCCCTGGGGCGCCCCCGCCGGTCCCCAGGGCGGCGGCGGGGGTCACGTGACCCCCCCGAACCGGAAGTGGCCCCTGGGGGGGTCACGTGACCCCCGCCGGACCGGAAGTGCCCCGCCGGCCGCCATCTTGGATCCCGGGGGCGGCCATCTTGGCGCAGGGGCATTTCCCGAGCCGATTCGTGGCCTAACGAGCCCTTTCGGGGGCCCCTGCGGCGCCCCCCGCCGGTCCCCAGGGCGGCGGGGGGGGTCACGTGACCCCCCCAAACCGGAAGTGGCCCCTGGGGGGGTCACGTGACCCCCGCCGGACCGGAAGTGCCCCGCCGGCCGCCATCTTGGATCCCGGGGGCGGCCATCTTGGCGCGGGGGCGGTTCCCGAGCCGATTCGGGGCCTAACGAGCCCTTTCGGGGGCCCCTGCGGCGCCCCCGCCGGTCCCCAGGGCGGCGGGGGGGGTCACGTGACCCCCCCGAACCGGAAGTGGCCCCTGGGGGGGTCACGTGACCCCCGCCGGACCGGAAGTGCCCCGCCGGCCGCCATCTTGGATCCCGGGGGCGGCCATCTTGGCGCAGGGGCGGTTCCCGAGCCGAATCTCGGCCTAACGATCCCGTTCGGGGGCCCCTGCGGCGCCCCCGCCGGTCCCCAGGGCGGCGGGGGGGTCACGTGACCCCCCCGAACCGGAAGTGGCCCCTGGGGGGGTCACGTGACCCCCGCCGGACCGGAAGTGCCCCGCCGGCCGCCATCTTGGATCCCGGGGGCGGCCATCTTGGCGCGGGGGGCGGTTCCCGAGCCGATTCGGGGCCTAACGAGCCCGTTCGGGGGCCCCTGGGGCGCCCCCGCCGGTCCCCAGGGCGGCGGGGGGGGTCACGTGACCCCCCCGAACCGGAAGTGGCCCCTGGGGGGGTCACGTGACCCCCGCCGGACCGGAAGTGCCCCGCCGGCCGCCATCTTGGATCCCGGGGGCGGCCATCTTGGCGCGGGGGCGGTTCCCGAGCCGATTCGGGCCCTAGCGAGTACGTTCGGGGGCCCCTGGGGCGCCCCCGCCGGTCCCCAGGGCGGCGGGGGGGGTCACGTGACCCCCCCGAACCGGAAGTGGCCCCTGGGGGGGTCACGTGACCCCCGCCGGACCGGAAGTGCCCCGCCGGCCGCCATCTTGGATCCCGGGGGCGGCCATCTTGGCGCAGGGGCGGTTCCTGAGCCGATTCGTGGCCTAACGAGCCCTTTCGGGGGCCCCTGCGGCGCCCCCGCCGGTCCCCAGGGCGGCGGGGGGGGTCACGTGACCCCCCCGAACCGGAAGTGGCCCCTGGGGGGGTCACGTGACCCCCGCCGTACCGGAAGTGCCCCGCCGGCCGACATCTTGGATCCCGGGGGCGGCCATCTTGGCGCGGGTGCGGTTCCCGAGCCGATTCGGGGCCTAACGAGCCCGTTTGGGGGCCCCTGGGGCGCCCCCGCCGGTCCCCAGGGCGGCGGGGGGGGTCACGTGACCCCCCCGAACCGGAAGTGGCCCCTGGGGGGGTCACGTGACCCCCGCCGGACCGGAAGTGCCCCGCCGGCCGCCATCTTGGATCCCGGGGGCGGCCATCTTGGCGCGGGGGCGGTTCCCGAGCCGATTTGGGGCCTAACGAGCCCGTTCGGGGGCCCCTGCGGCGCCCCCCGCCGGTCCCCAGGGCGGCGGGGGGGGTCACGTGACCCCCCCGAACCGGAAGTGGCCCCTGGGGGGGTCACGTGACCCCCGCCGGACCGGAAGTGCCCCGCCGGCCGCCATCTTTGATCCCCGGGGCGGCCATCTTGGCGCGGGGGCTGTTCCCGAGCCGATTCGGGGCCTAACGAGCCAGTTCGGGGGCCCCTGCAGCGCCCCCGCCGGTTCCCAGGGCGGCGCGGGTGGTCACGTGACCCCCCCGAACCGGAAGTGGCCCCTGGGGGGGTCACGTGACCCCCGCCAGAACGGAAGTGCCCCGCCGGCCGCCATCTTGGATCCCGGGGGCGGCCATCTTGGCGCAGGGGCGTTTCCCGAGCCGATTCGGGGCCTAACGAGCCCTTTCGGGGGCCCCTACGGCGCCCCCCGCCGGTCCCCAGGGCGGCGGGGGGGTCACGTGACCACCCCGAACCGGAAGTGGCCCCTGGGGGGGTCACGTGACCCCCGCCGGACCGGAAGTGCCCCGCCGGCCGCCATCTTGGATCCTGGGGGCGGCCATCTTGGCGCGGGGGCGGTTCCCGAGCCGAATCTCGGCCTAACGAGCCCGTTCGGGGGCCCCTGTGGCGCCCCCGCCGGTCCCCAGGGCGGCGGGGGGGGGTCACGTGACCCCCCCCGAACCGGAAGTGGCCCCTGGGGGGGTCACGTGACCCCCGCCGGACCGGAAGTGCCCCGCCGGCCGCCATCTTGGATCCCGGGGGCGGCCATCTTGGCGCGGGGGGCGGTTCCCGAGCCGATTCGGGGCCTAACGAGCCCGTTCGGGGGCCCCTGGGGCGCCCCCGCCGGTCCCCAGGGTGGCGGGGGGGGTCACGTGACCCCCCCGAACCGGAAGTGGCCCCTGGGGGGGTCACGTGACCCCCGCCGGACCGGAAGTGCCCCGCCGGCCGCCATCTTGGATCCCGGGGGCGGCCATCTTGGCGCGGGGGTTGTTCCCGAGCCGATTCGGGGCCTAGAGAGCCCGTTCGGGGGCCCCTGCGGCGCCCCCGCCGGTTCCCAGGGCGGCGGGGGTGGTCACGTGACACCCCCGAACCGGAAGTGGCCCCTGGGGGGGTCACGTGACCCCCGCCGGACCGGAAGTGCCCCGCCGGCCGCCATCTTGGATCCCGGGGGCGGCCATCTTGGCGCGGGGGCGGTTCCCGAGCCGATTCGGGGCCTAACGAGCCCTTTCGGGGGCCCCTGCGGCGCCCCCGCCGGTCCCCAGGGCGGCGGGGGGGGTCACGTGACCCCCCCGAACCGGAAGTGGCCCCTGGGGGGGTCACGTGACCCCCGCCGGACCGGAAGTGCCCCGCCGGCCGCCATCTTGGATCCCGGGGGCGGCCATCTTGGCCCGGGGGCGGTTCCCGAGCCGAATCTCGGCCTAACGAGCCCGTTCGGGGGCCCCTGCGGCGCCCCCGCCGGTCCCCAGGGCGGCGGGGGGGGTCACGTGACCCCCCCGAACCGGAAGTGGCCCCTGGGGGGGTCACGTGACCCCCGCTGGACAGGAAGTGCCCCGCCGGCCGCCATTTTGGATCCCGGGGGCGGCCATCTTGGCGCGGGGGCGGTTCCCGAGCCGATTCGGGGCCTAACGAGTACGTTCGGGGGCCCCTGGGGCGCCCCCGCCGGTCCCCAGGGCGGCGGGGGGGGTCACGTGACCCCCCCGAACCGGAAGTGGCCCCTGGGGGGGTCACGTGACCCCCGCCGGAACGGAAGTGCCCCGCCGGCCGCCATCTTGGATCCATGGGGCGGTCTTCTTGGCGCAGGGGCGGTTCCCGAGCCGATTCGTGGCCTAACGAGCCCTTTCGGGGGCCCCTGCGGCGCCCCCGCCGGTCCCCAGGGCGGCGGGGGGGGTCACGTGACCCCCCCGAACCGGAAGTGGCCCCTGGGGGGGTCACGTGACCCCCGCCGGACCGGAAGTGCCCCGCCGGCCGCCATCTTGGATCCCGGGGGCGGCCAACTTGGCGCGGGGGCGGTTCCCGAGCCGATTCGGGGCCTAACGAGCCCGTTCGGGGGCCCCTGGGGCGCCCCCGCCGGTTCCCAGGGCGGCGGGGGGGGTCACGTGACCCCCCCGAACCGGAAGTGGCCCCTGGGGGGGTCACGTGACCCCCGCCGGACCGGAAGTGCCCCGCCGGCCGCCATCTTGGATCCCGGGGGCGGCCATCTTGGCGCGGGGGGCGGTTCCCGAGCCGAATCTCGGCCTAACGAGCCCGTTCGGGGGCCCCTGCGGCGCCCCCGCCGGTCCCCAGGGCGGCGGGGGGGGTCACGTGACCCCCCCGAACCGGAAGTGGCCCCTGGGAGGGTCACGTGACCCCCGCCGGACGGGAAGTGCCCCGCCGGCCGCCATCTTGGATCCCGGGGGCGGCCATCTTGGCGCGGGGGGCGGTTCCCGAGCCGATTTGGGGCCTAACGAGCCCGTTCGGGGGCCCTTGGGGCGCCCCCGCCGGTCCCCAGGGCGGTGGGGGGGGTCACGTGACACCCCCGAACCGGAAGTGGCCCCTGGGGGGGTCACGTGACCCCCGCCGGACCGGAAGTGTCCCGCCGGCCGCCATCTTGGATCCCGGGGGCGGCCATCTTGGCGCGGGGGCGGTTCCCGAGCCGAATCTCGGCCTAACGAGCCCGTTCGGGGGCCCCTGCGGCGCCCCCGCCGGTCCCCAGGGCGGCGGGGGGGGTCACGTGACCCCCCCGAACCGGAAGTGGCCCCTGGGGGGGTCACGTGACCCCCGCCGGACCGGAAGTGCCCCGCCGGCCGCCATCTTGGATCCCGGGGGCGGCCATCTTGGCGCGGGGGCGGTTCCCGAGCCGATTCGGGGCCTAACGAGCCCGTTCGGGGGCCCCTGGGGCGCACCCGCCGGTCCCCAGGGCGGCGGGGGGGGTCACGTGACCCCCCCGAACCGGAGGTGGCCCCTGGGGGGGTTACGTGACCCCCGCCGGACCGGAAGTGCCCCGCCGGCCGCCATCTTGGATCCCGGGGGCGGCCATCTTGGCGCGGGGGCGGTTCCCGAGCCGAATCTCGGCCTAACGAGCCCGTTCGGGGGCCCCTGCGGCGCCCCCGCCGGTCCCCAGGGCGGCGGGGGGGGTCACGTGACCCCCCCGAACCGGAAGTGGCCCCTGGGGGGGTCACGTGACCCCCGCCGGACCGGAAGTGCCCCGCCGGCCGCCATCTTGGATCCCGGGGGCGGCCATCTTGGCGCGGGGGCGGTTCCCGAGCCGATTCGGGGCCTAACGAGCCCGTTCGGGGGCCCCTGCGGCGCCCCCGCCGGTCCCCAGGGCGGCGGGGGGGGTCACGTGACCCCCCCGAACCGGAAGTGGCCCCTGGGGGGGTCACGTGACCCCCGCCGGACCGGAAGTGCCCCGCCGGCCGCCATCTTGGATCCCGGGGGCGGCCATCTTGGCGCGGGGGCGGTTCCCGAGCCGATTCGGGGCCTAGCGAGCCCGTTCGGGGGCCCCTGCGGCGCCCCCGCCGGTCCCCAGGGCGGCGGGGGTGGTCACGTGACACCCCCGAACCGGAAGTGGCCCCTGGGGGGGTCACGTGACCCCCGCCGGACGGGAAGTGCCCCGCCGGCCGCCATCTTGTATCCCGGGGGCGGCCATCTTGGCCCGGGGGCGGTTCCCGAGCCGAATCTCGGCCTAACGAGCCCTTTCGGGGGCCCCTGCGGCGCCCCCGCCGGTCCCCAGGGCGGCGGGGGGGGTCACGTGACCCCCCCGAACCGGAAGTGGCCCCTGGGGGGGTCACGTGACCCCCGCCAGAACGGAAGTGCCCCGCCGGCCGACATCTTGGATCCCGGGGGCGGCCATCTTAGCGCGGGGGCGTTTCCCGAGCCGATTCGGGGCCTAACGAGCCCTTTCGGGGGCCCCTGCGGCGCCCCCCGCCGGTCCCCAGGGCGGCGGGGGGGTCACGTGACCCCCCCGAACCGGAAGTGGCCCCTGGGGGGGTCACGTGACCCCCGCCGGACCGGGAGTGCCCCGCCGGCCGCCATCTTGGATCCCGGGGGCGGCCATCTTGGCGCGGGGGCGGTTCCCGAGCCGAATCTCGGCCTAACGAGCCCGTTCGGGGGCCCCTGCGGCGCCCCCGCCGGTCCCCAGGGCGGCGGGGGGGGTCACGTGACCCCCCCGAACCGGAAGTGGCCCCTGGGGGGGTCACGTGACCCCCGCCGGACCGGAAGTGCCCCGCCGGCCGCCATCTTGGATCCCGGGGGCGGCCATCTTGGCGCGGGGGGCGGTTCCCGAGCCGATTCGGGGCCTAACGAGCCCTTTCGGGGGCCCCTGGGGCGCACCCGCCGGTCCCCAGGGCGGCGGGGGGGGTCACGTGACCCCCCCGAACCGGAGGTGGACCCTGGGGGGGTCACGTGACCCCCGCCGGACCGGAAGTGCCCCGCCGGCCGCCATCTTGGATCCCGGGGGCGGCCATCTTGGCGCGGGGGCGGTTCCCGAGCCGATTCGGGGCCTAACGAGCCCGTTCGGGGGCCCCTGCGGCGCCCCCGCCGGTCCCCAGGGCGGCGGGGGGGGTCACGTGACCCCCCCGAACCGGAAGTGGCCCCTGGGGGGGTCACGTGACCCCCGCCGGACCGGAAGTGCCCCGCCGGCCGCCATCTTGGATCCCGGGGGCGGCCATCTTGGCGCGGGGGGCGGTTCCCGAGCCGATTCGGGGCCTAACGAGCCCGTTCGGGGGCCCCTGGGGCGCCCCCGCCGGTCCCCAGGGCGGCGGGGGGGGTCACGTGACCCCCCCGAACCGGAAGTGGCCCCTGGGGGGGTCACGTGACCCCCGCCGGACAGGAAGTGCCCCGCCGGCCGCCATCTTGGATCCCGGGGGCGGCCATCTTGGCGCGGGGGCGGTTCCCGAGCCGATTCGGGGCCTAGCGAGCCCGTTCGGGGGCCCCTGCGGCGCCCCCCGCCGGTCCCCAGGGCGGCGGGGGTGGTCACGTGACACCCCCGAACCGGAAGTGGCCCCTGGGGGGGGTCACGTGACCCCCGCCGGACCGGAAGTGCCCCGCCGGCCGCCATCTTGTATCCCGGGGGCGGCCATCTTGGCCCGGGGGCGGTTCCCGAGCCGAATCTCGGCCTAACGAGCCCGTTCGGGGGCCCCTGGGGCGCCCCCGCCGGTCCCCAGGGCGGCGGCGGGGGTCACGTGACCCCCCCGAACCGGAAGTGGCCCCTGGGGGGGTCACGTGACCCCCGCCGGACCGGAAGTGCCCCGCCGGCCGCCATCTTGGATCCCGGGGGTGGCCATCTTGGCGCAGGGGCATTTCCCGAGCCGATTCGGGGCCTAACGAGCCCTTTCGGGGGCCCCTGCGGCGCCCCCGCCGGTCCCCAGGGCGGCGGGGGGGTCACGTGACCACCCCGAACCGGAAGTGGCCCCTGGGGGGGTCACGTGACCCCCGCCGGACCGGAAGTGCCCCGCCGACCGCCATCTTGGATCCTGGGGGCGGCCATCTTGGCGCGGGGGCGTTTCCCGAGCCGATTCGGGGCCTAACGAGCCCTTTCGGGGTCCCCAGGGCGGCGGGGGGGTCACGTGACCCCCCCGAACCGGAAGTGGCCCCTGGGGGGGTCACGTGACCCCCGCCGGACCGGAAGTGCCCCGCCGGCCGCCATCTTGGATTCCGGGGGCGGCCATCTTGGCGCGGGGGCGGTTCCCGAGCCGAATCTCGGCCTAACGAGCCCGTTCGGGGGCCCCTGCGGCGCCCCCGCCGGTCCCCAGGGCGGCGGGGGGGGTCACGTGACCCCCCCGAACCGGAAGTGGCCCCTGGGGGGGTCACGTGACCCCCGCCGGACCGGAAGTGCCCCGCCGGCCGCCATCTTGGATCCCGGGGGCGGCCATCTTGGCGCGGGGGCGGTTCCCGAGCCGATTCGGGGCCTAACGAGCCCGTTCGGGGGCCCCTGCGGCGCCCCCGCCGGTCCCCAGGGCGGCGGGGGGGGTCACGTGACCCCCCCGAACCGGAAGTGGCCCCTGGGGGGGTCACGTGACCCCCGCCGGACCGGAAGTGCCCCGCCGGCCGCCATCTTGGATCCCGGGGGCGGCCATCTTGGCGCGGGGGCGGTTCCCGAGCCGATTCGGGGCGTAACGAGCCCGTTCGGGGGCCCCTGCGGCGCCACCGCCGGTCCCCAGGGCGGCGGGGGGGGTCACGTGACCCCCCCCGAACCGGAAGTGGCCCCTGGGGGGGTCACGTGACCCCCGCCGGACCGGAAGTGCCCCGCCGGCCGCCATCTTGGATCCCGGGGGCGGCCATCTTGGCGCGGGGGGCGGTTCCCGAGCCGATTCGGGGCCTAACGAGCCCGTTCGGGGGCCCCTGCGGCGCCCCCGCCGGTCCCCAGGGCGGCGGGGGGGGTCACGTGACCCCCCCGAACCGGAAGTGGCCCCTGGGGGGGTCACGTGACCCCCGCCGGACCGGAAGTGGCCCGCCGGCCGCCATCTTGGGTCCCGGGGGCGGCCATCTTGGGGCGGGGGCGGTTCCCGAGCCGATTCGGGGCCTAACGAGCCCGTTCGGGGGCCCCTGCGGCGCCCCCGCCGGTCCCCAGGGCGGCGGGGGGGGTCACGTGACCCCCCCGAACCGGAAGTGGCCCCTGGGGGGGTCACGTGACCCCCGCCGGACCGGAAGAGCCCCGCCGGCCGCCATCTTGGATCCCGGGGGCGGCCATCTTGGCGCGGGGGCGGTTCCCGAGCCGATTCGGGGCCTAACGAGCCCGTTCGGGGGCCCCTGCGGCGCCCCCGCCGGTCCCCAGGGCGGCGGGGGGGGTCACGTGACCCCCCCCGAACCGGAAGTGGCCCCTGGGGGGGTCACGTGACCCCCGCCGGACCGGAAGTGCCCCGCCGGCCGCCATCTTGGATCCCGGGGGTGGCCATCTTGGCGCGGGGGCGGTTCCCGAGCCGATTCGGGGCCTAACGAGCCCGTTCGGGGGCCCCTGGGGCGCCCCCGCCGGTCCCCAGGGCGGCGGGGGGGTCACGTGACCTCCCCCGAACCGGAAGTGGCCCCTGGGGGGGTCACGTGACCCCCGCCGGACCGGAAGTGCCCCGCCGGCCGCCATCTTGGATCCCGGGGGCGGTCATCTTGGCGCGGGGGCGGTTCCCGAGCCGATTCGGGGCCTAACGAGCCCGTTCGGGGGCCCCTGCGGCGCCCCCCGCCGGTCCCCAGGGCGCCGGGGGGGGTCACGTGACCCCCCCGAACCGGAAGTGGCCCCTGGGGGGGTCAGGTGACCCCCGCCGGACCGGAAGTGCCCCGCCGGCCGCCATCTTGGATCCCGGGGGCGGCCATCTTGGCGCGGGGGCGGTTCCCGAGCCGATTCGGGGCCTAACGAGCCCGTTCGGGGGCCCCTGCGGCGCCACCGCCGGTCCCCAGGGCGGCGGGGGGGGTCACGTGACCCCCCCCGAACCGGAAGTGGCCCCTGGGGGGGTCACGTGACCCCCGCCGGACCGGAAGTGCCCCGCCGGCCGCCATCTTGGATCCCGGGGGCGGCCATCTTGGCGCGGGGGCGGTTCCCGAGCCGATTCGGGGCCTAACGAGCCCGTTCGGGGGCCCCTGCGGCGCCCCCGCCGGTCCCCAGGGCGGCGGGGGGGGTCACGTGACACCCCCGAACCGGAAGTGGCCCCTGGGGGGGTCACGTGACCCCCGCCGGACCGGAAGTGGCCCGCCGGCCGCCATCTTGGATCCCGGGGGCGGCCATCTTGGGGCGGGGGCGGTTCCCGAGCCGATTCGGGGCCTAACGAGCCCGTTCGGGGGCCCCTGCGGCGCCCCCGCCGGTCCCCAGGGCGGCGGGGGGGGTCACGTGACCCCCCCCGAACCGGAAGTGGCCCCTGGGGGGGTCACGTGACCCCCGCCGGACCGGAAGAGCCCCGCCGGCCGCCATCTTGGATCCCGGGGGCGGCCATCTTGGCGCGGGGGCGGTTCCCGAGCCGATTCGGGGCCTAACGAGCCCGTTCGGGGGCCCCTGCGGCGCCCCCGCCGGTCCCCAGGGCGGCGGGGGGGGTCACGTGACCCCCCCCGAACCGGAAGTGGCCCCTGGGGGGGTCACGTGACCCCCGCCGGACCGGAAGTGCCCCGCCGGCCGCCATCTTGGATCCCGGGGGTGGCCATCTTGGCGCGGGGGGCGGTTCCCGAGCCGATTCGGGGCCTAACGAGCCCGTTCGGGGGCCCCTGCGGCGCCCCCGCCGGTCCCCAGGGCGGCGGGGGGGTCACGTGACCCCCCCCGAACCGGAAGTGGCCCCTGGGGGGGTCACGTGACCCCCGCCGGACCGGAAGTGCCCCGCCGGCCGCCATCTTGGATCCCGGGGGCGGCCATCTTGGCGCGGGGGCGGTTCCCGAGCCGATTCGGGGCGTAACGAGCCCGTTCGGGGGCCCCTGCGGCGCCCCCGCCGGTCCCCAGGGCGGCGGGGGGGGGTCACGTGACCCCCCCCGAACCGGAAGTGGCCCCTGGGGGGGTCACGTGACCCCCGCCGGACCGGAACTGCCCCGCCGGCCGCCATCTTGGATCCCGGGGGCGGCCATCTTGGCGCGGGGGCGGTTCCCGAGCCGATTCGGGGCCTAACGAGCCCGTTCGGGAGGCCCTGGGGCACCCCCGCCGGTCCCCAGGGCGGCGGGGGGGTCACGTGACCTCCCCCCGAACCGGAAGTGGCTCCTGGGGGGGGTCACGTGACCCCCGCCGGACCGGAAGTGCCCCGCCGGCCGCCATCTTGGATCCCGGGGGCGGCCATCTTGGCGCGGGGGCGGTTCCCGAGCCGATTCGGGGCATAACGAGCCCGTTCCGGAGGCCCTGGGGCGCCCCCGCCGGTCCCCACGGCGGCGGGGGGGTCACGTGACCTCCCCCCGAACCGGAAGTGGCCCCTGAGGGGGTCACGTGACCCCCGCCGGACCGGAAGTGCCCCGCCGGCCGCCATCTTGGATCCCGGGGGCGGCCATCTTGGCGCGGGGGCGGTTCCCGAGCCGATTCGGGGCCTAACGAGCCCGTTCGGGGGCCCCTGGGGCGCCCCCGCCGGTCCCCAGGGCGGCGGGGGGGTCACGTGACCTCCCCCGAACCGGAAGTGGCCCCTGGGGGGGTCACGTGACCCCCGCCGGACCGGAAGTGCCCCGCCGGCCGCCATCTTGGATCCCGGGGGCGGTCATCTTGGCGCGGGGGCGGTTCCCGAGCCGATTCGGGGCCTAACGAGCCCGTTCGGGGGCCCCTGCGGCGCCCCCGCCGGTCCCCAGGGCGGCGGGGGGGGTCACGTGACCCCCCCGAACCGGAAGTGGCCCCTGGGGGGGTCACGTGACCCCCGCCGGACCGGAAGTGCCCCGCCGGCCGCCATCTTGGATCCCGGGGGCGGCCATCTTGGCGCGGGGGCGGTTCCCGAGCCGATTCGGGGCCTAACGAGCCC